>NC_052248.1:310586-616173 GCF_013401445.1 Tripterygium wilfordii | reverse complement strand
GTTCATTTTTATGGTCGTTCGATGCAGGGAGTCGGACTTACGCATGTGAGAATCTTACTATAAATGTAATTACAAAGGATATAGACAAATTAAGAACTGTTTAATTTTATTAATTTTAAACAAAACGGCTAAGCACAATTTCATTGATCTCACTGAAATAAAAACTCTTAAATCAATAAAGAAAGAATAAACAGGGAAACCACACTAAACCAACAACCCAATCAAACCAAACCCTACACCTAGGTACCCCAAATTGTTTACTAAACCTACCGCACCCGCCTTGGCCGGAGCTGGGGCTGGAGCATTCACTTCATTACCCGGACTCGGGGTGGGTGAATTCCCCGTTTTTGGAGGCTGAGCTGGTGCAATCGGAGACTTGGGTGCGGGAGAAGGTGAAGGTTTTGGTGGTGTTGGAGGGGTTGGACACCCAGAGGTTCCGTTTCTTGGAGCCATAACGACAGTGATGAGCTTTTGGCCGTTTTTGCAGTTATTAGATTGTCCACTTATGAAGAAAAATGGACCCCAGCGGTCAAACGTGAAGGTTGACTCGCCATCGGTGAAGGAATGTAGAGGCTTTGTAGGGTTACATGAGCAGTAATCTTCTTTTGTTACTACCAAAACCGAGTCCGATCCTTTCTTGTACCTGAAATCTACAAACCCAAAAGGAAAAAAAGGAAAGAAAGTTATTTTATAGAACAATCTTACGAGAATTCTAGCGTCTTTTTGTCTCATGCACACAATTTCACGTAAATCATGTGGAGTATATAGGGCTCATAATTTTACATGGAACATGTACGTCTAAATGGGACAAAAAAAAAATTGGAATTCTTAGCATTTTTCGTATTTTATGTGTATACACACTAAACAATCACTTACAAAGAGTGTCATTGACATGGAATCGGCTTCTTTCAGCCCAGTGATTGTAGTTCTCTGAAGGGTTCAAGACCCAACCATCTTTGCCACCAACCCAAAACTTGGAAGCTTGAGATGAGCTAAGAGACAACCCTATGATCATTGTCACCATGAGAATGAACCCAACCAATCTTTGAGACTCCATTGTCACCAAAAAGAGATTTTTTCTGCAGAAACTAATGAGGGAGATGGAGAATGGAGGTATATATGGTTGGTGTGTGAGTATATATATAGAGAGAGGGAGAAGTGAGTTTTCTTACCGTTGTTTTGTGATGAGCATTGCAAATATATATGGAGTACGTGAATTGTGTTTGGAGGTGGGTTTTTGTAAATTCATTATACTTACGTTTCGAAACATAAGACTTTATTAGGAGCCCTACACGTCGCGGCGTGCGCAAGATTCAACGGCCATTTCAGCTATTATTATTTTCAATTTTTAATAGCAATTATGACGCCAACTTTTTCTTTAGCTTTGAATATGTTTTGCATGAAATAAACACAAGGGTCTCGTTTGTATAATATTTTAGCTGATTTTATCAGAAAAATCAGTTTATTAGTTCATATATATATATTATAGTAAATGTTTAACAAGTGTTCGTAGGGCACACGTTTTCAATATCTATAATATAATATGGAATCCTAATTTAGTATTTCGATAATAAGCCAAATTCCACGTCTCTTGATGTTGTTAATGTATTTATTGCCCCACATAATATCAGAGTTATTGAGATTCATTTGGCTATTTTAAGAATGGAAACAGATTTATTGGTATAGTAAATGAGTCAACGATGGAGCTAGTCTACCGGGACGAAATTAAATTGTTTTTATTTCTTGTTGAATGTAATTAACCAGGTAGTGACGAAGTGGCCAACCTATCAACATACCACTGGTCGTACCAACTCTACATTGCAATCAAAAATCGAATGTTTCGAATTTATATATGATAATGTAATATTATAATGTCTTTTTAATGTTGAATTTGATTTTTATTTAGAACAAAAGATATATTGTTGGATTCATCATGCTAAATACTATACATTTATAATCTTTTCAAAAATTTTAAATGCACTAAATGGTGCACCGGTTGGAGGACCACGAATCCCTCATATGTTCTGTTTCATGGACACTCTATGCGTACCAAATAGCTTATTATGAGTTGATTTTAGTGTAAGAATTTTTTTTTTTGTAGAGATAAACATCATACAAGCTTTTTTTTGGACATCCGATTGAACATAAACTCTTGTCGTTGGCCTGCGTGCATAGAAGTTTTCCACCTATTGACATGGTAAATTGGACCAAAGCTCAGCACGTAGCTATAAGAGTATGGCTACTAATGAAAAACGAACTCAAAACCTTTCGAGATCAAATTGTTTGACCCTAAAAAGATTCACCAACTACGCTATCATCAAGTGATTGACTACAATTACCACCATTCAATTACTTGTAAATGAAATTCCGTTACCATCACATTACAACGAACCAAACTAGCCCTACAAGGGTAACCAAACGGGCCCTTATTATCAGTGTTTCTCGGTTTGTCCTCTTTTTTGGGTTGGATCACGGATAGAGGCTGAATCATGAAACTGCAAGAAGTTGGGCTTCAAACCCTAAGATAGCCCAATGAACCATCACAGTTGGCCCAAATTATGAACGTAGGCCCAAGGCCACCCCATAATGTATCTCCGATGGGCCGGAGACATATTCAAATTCTCAAATCCATTTGGCGGTTGATCGGTTTTTCCTCCTCTCTTTCTTCTTCTTGCTTCTTCCATCAATTATCAGATTCAGACCCGCTTGCCGCTTCTCAGTTGACCGTTTTCTGGGAAATTTGGGCTTGCATTACCGCAAACGCAAATCTCAAAAAAGCAACTTTATTTTCCCCTAATTGTTTGCGGAATTTCATGCCCTTATGTCTCTCAATGCTTTCAAAGAAACCCTAAAACCCTGCAGCACTAATTCGTCATCGGGTTTGTCGCAATCTTCAGTTTCTCGAGATTTTGAGCCCACAAACCCGAGAAAGCCCCCCAAATCTTCTCTCTCTCAACAGCTTCTACGCCTCCAAGATTCTTCACTTACTTTGCCACAATCACAGTCGCAAACTCAAAACCCTAAAACCTCTAACCCCCAAATTGTCAACTGCAATGAAGAGGATGATGATGAAGAGGAAGAAGAGAAAGGGCTAGAGAAGTTTGGGAGACCCAAATTGGATCGATTTCAGTTTGATCATACTGGACCCTTTGAGCCATTGGTTTTGTCTTTGCAGGGGGAAGTTCCAGTTGTGCAGGTCAGTAAATCTATGGCGTCTCTTGATTCAGATATCATTTTTTTTCTTTGAATTTGTAGTGTTGATTTTCTATATTATGTGTGCATGGTATTTTATAATAAATGCAGTTGGGAATTCAATTCAAAATTACTGGGAAGTCTGACTGCAGACGTGACAATATCAGTATTTAATGTCCGTGGACTGAAGGAGCTCTAGGATTAAGCTGTAGATTTTGCATAAATAAAATGTGTCCAGTCTCTTAGCGAGATTGTTTGGCGGGCTTCTCAATGGGAAAAACTATTTATTCTAACGGGCCAAAAGTACTGCCCTTATTGTTTGAAGTAATTCTGGTGGAAAACTGTTTCTTAAGGTGAAGTTAAGAGTCTTATACTCTTATTAGAGATTTCAGTTATCAAAGCATATTCAATTGCGTAAAGAAGATATAACTCTTTGATGAATCGTCTTTTAGGAAGGTGTGTTGACAGTGTACTTTACAATTTTTGTTTCTGTAGGTTCCCCCATCTATTAACTGCAGGTTGCTTGAGCATCAAAGGGATGGAGTGAAATTTTTGTACAATTTATACAAAAACAACCATGGAGGTGTTCTTGGCGATGACATGTGAGTATTTTTGTTAATAAGTTTTGTTGATCACTTGCATATTTATTTCTCAATGACTTCCTTGTCTAGCTCAACTTTTTTCTTGCCAGTTTGAGTCCATATATTCCTTTTTCTTTTTTTCCGTTCTTTCTTTTGGATGTTTATCTCTGCAATAATTAGTTGCCGAAAAGAGCTCACGTTTGCGTTTTTACATTTGCGCAGGGGATTAGGTAAGACAATACAAACAATTGCATTCCTGGCTGCTGTATTTGGAAAAGATGGAGAATATGGTGACTCTATAAGATTGGAGGCGAACGAAGTACAGAAAAGAGGTCATGTACTGATAATTTGCCCCTCTTCCGTTATTCACAACTGGGAAAGTGAATTCTCTAAGTGGGCAAATTTCAGTGTTGCACTATATCATGGTGCAAACCGTGAGTTGATTGTACAAAAATTAGAAGCACATGAAGTTGAGGTACTTATAACCAGTTTTGACTCGTATAGAATTCATGAGAACATTTTGTCGGAGGTTGAATGGCAGATTGTGATCGTTGATGAGGCACACCGGCTTAAAAATGAAAAATCAAAACTCTACATTGCTTGTTTAGATATTAAAACCCGGAGACGTATTGGCCTCACAGGAACCATTATGCAAAACAAAATTATGGAACTGTTTAACCTATTTGACTGGGTTGCTCCAGGATCCTTGGGAACCCGAGAACATTTCCGAGAGTTCTATGATGAACCCCTAAAGCATGGCCAGAGGTCAACTGCCCCTGAAAGATTTGTCCGAGTTGCCGATGAGCGAAAACAGCACCTAGTTACTGTTCTTCGTAAATATCTGTTACGAAGAACAAAGGAGGAGACGATTGGACATCTTATGATGGGGAAGGAAGATAATGTTGTATTCTGTGCAATGAGTGAAGTGCAGAAACGCGTGTACAGGAGAATGCTACAACTACCGGACATCCAATGCCTGATAAATAAGGATCTTCCCTGTGGCTGTGGGAGCCCACTTACCCAAGTGGAGTGTTGCAAGAGGACTGTACCAAATGGAATAATTTGGCCTTACCTTCACAGGGATAATCCTGAAGGCTGTGAGTCATGCCCCTTTTGCCTTGTTCTTCCTTGCCTTGTCAAGCTCCAGCAGGTTAATGAATTGTTCAATTTGTTTTGTAATTTTAGTGCTGATGCTGCCATATATTCATGCCAGTTTGTTCATAAGACATTGGGTATAGTTTTACTTTGTGCTTCCATGCCAGTGTTGAGTACCAATATTTCAAGGGGACTATCAATGTGTACTCAAAAGTTAGTTGAATAGTGATTTTGCAGCCAGTTTTTACCGATGACTTGATTTGTTTGAATTTTGGCCTTCTTACAAGTCCCCTGAATTAACTATATGATGGACGTCAGGACCTGAATAGTTGTCTGTATCATGCATTCAATTGACCCATAAGCCCGTGTCTTAAATGTACATGCTGTGATCTGGGCTATTTTCACTAAAGGCTTCAGAAGTATAAGCCTTTGAAATAATTCTAATGGACTTTAAATGTGTTTTGAACTCTTTATGAACATTTTTGAGTTGTAGCGCAGATAAGCAATCACCTGGAGCTCATCAAACCGAATCCTAGGGATGAACTAGAAAAACAGAGGAAAGATGCAGAGTTTGCCTCGGCTGTCTTTGGTCCTGATTCTGATTTGGTGGGGGGAAATGCACAGAATGAGAGTTTCATGGGCTTGAGCAATGTTAAGCATTGTGGCAAAATGCGAGCACTGGAAAAGTTGATGTCCTCTTGGGCTTCAATGGGTGACAAAATTCTTTTGTTCAGTTACTCTGTCAGGTCATATTTGCAACCTTTATGCTCATTTTATCACCTGATTTATTCATTATTGCATCTATTATACTCACTCCAAGTGTTAAAATTAACTTATACAGGGGGAGAGGCAATAAAATGATTTTGTGGTTATTTATGAATTACATGATCACATCTAAAAATCTATCCGACACTTGCCAAGAACAGAAAATTTGTGCAAAAAGAGTTTTCTGTTAATCTTAGTAGGATTTTTTTTTCTTCCTGTCCCTGAAATGTGTGTTTGTGCATGTGTATCTATAGGTAAACTGTTTAACATTTGCACATGCATGTGTGTTGTTTGAGCAGCAAAAAATGGTGGAACTGATCTAAGTTTACCCCTAGATATAAATTCTATTACAGCAAAAAACTGATTGTCGTTCATAAAGTAGCAGCTACTGAACCAAGTTTAAAAAAGATGTAATTTACATGTATACATTTGTATGGCGGTATTACAAAATTGGGTTCTACGGTTTTTCTTGATTGGCGTAAGGTGGATATATTGATTTTTTCTGATGCTAATGCTGCATTAGTCTTTCCAGGATGCTGGACATACTTGAAAAATTTGTTATACGCAAGGGCTACAGCTTTTCAAGGCTAGATGGTTCAACTCCGACCAACTTGCGGCAGTCACTTGTTGATGACTTCAACTCAAGTCCTAGTAAGCTGGTAAATATTCTAATTAGGATTATAGTTGGAAGTTTCTTGTCTAAGTTTTCTATCAGACTTTCATATCTTGTTTTTTCAGGTATTTCTTATATCAACTCGTGCTGGTGGACTTGGATTAAATCTTGTAAGTGCAAATCGTGTGGTAATATTTGACCCAAATTGGAATCCTGCTCAAGATTTACAGGCTCAGGACAGGTCATTCCGCTTTGGGCAGAAACGGCATGTTGTGGTCTTCCGCCTTCTTGCAGCAGGTTCCCTTGAGGAAATTGTTTATTCGCGTCAGGTCTACAAACAACAGCTATCAAGCATTGCTGTCTCTGGGAAAATGGAAAAACGATATTTTGAAGGCGTGCAGGTACAGCAATCCTTTTTTCCCCTCCTTTTTTTTACTCTTAAATTAGCTAATGAACTTACGTATTACTAGAGAAACTTGTTTGTTGTTTGCAATCTTGATTGATATTCCATGAATGGAATTGTTGCCTCATTTCATTACCTCTGCACAGGATTGCAAGGAATTTCAAGGAGAGCTTTTTGGCATATGCAATCTGTTCCGTGATCTATCTGATAAGCTTTTTACGAGTGAGATCATTGAATTACATGGAAGACAAGGACCAGAACACAGGAGCCATGCTGATGAAAAGCAGGTAATTACAGAGGTTGGGAGCGATTCTGTTCCTTTTGAAGAAGCAAGTTTAGGATCTCCGTCAGGAAGAAAGCCTAGTGATTCGGAGAGGACTTTAATAAGTAAACCGATTCTTGAAGACTTGGGTTAGTGCATCTTATTCATCATAGAATTCTTTGTTATTTTTATTATCATTGTATTCATTTTTATTGCGGGTGTTATATATTATGTTTCTCATCTTCTGTCACTGTAGCCATCTGATTAAGTGATTCCCTTGATGTCAGGTATCGTCTATGCTCATCGAAATGAGGACATAGTAAACCTCGGAGCAAGCACTCAGGGAAGAATTGAAGTCAGTTTCTCTCAGAGTCAGAGCCTAGCTGAGCCATGCTTCCCTCCTGTGTGCAAAAGGAAACGTGATGGGGTGGCTGTGAAAAAGCACGTTCTCTCCTCCAAGGACCAAAAGAAGATCCAATACAGTCTGATTGCCAAGTCCATGTGCATGGATGAGATCGAATTTAGTAAGTGGGTACTCTCTGCAACTCCTTTGGAGAGGGAAAAATTGCTCCAACATTATTACAAGAAGAGAAAAGAGAAGATACCCAATGGATGAGGAACTATATCCTTGCAAATCCGCGACGCAGGAAGTGTTGCATTATTACCACTTACATATTGTACAGTGTAGATGTATAGATGTATGTATGCGCCTTTAGCGTAGTCATTCTTTTCTCTCTCACAACATTAACTTTAATGAACATTTACCCTATGTTTCAGAACGTAATTATCAAAAAAAAAAAACCATGTGAGTGTAGCCTAGTTAGTGAATCTCTATGAGTCTATGAGGTGGGGTTAAACTATTTAGACTCGAGGTCCACGTGAGTGTAGTGAATCTTTATGGGGTGCGGTTGAACCATATAGACTCAAGCGTTGGGTTTTGCCCAACTTGTTTTGTTGTTAGTTGAGAAACTTTTTGCTTGTCGATCGGATGGTCTGAGTTTAAGTTTATATCAAATATTTAAAGGACAAACTTGTATGCTGTTATAAAAAAAAAGAAAAATAATTATCAAAATAAAATTGCTAATCTTTTATCATATTACCTCCAACTATTTTCGCCTACTTATAAGCCTTATATATATATGGCTTACCGGGTTGGCCATGTCGAATGAACAACAGCGATAATCCATTTGTGCCGTTGGCCCATAAAGGATATCGTCTACCCATTTGGGCCTTTACAGAGGACATCGTCAATCCAATTGGTTGGCCCATAAAGAACACTGCATCTCTTTGCTCTCACTCACCTTCAAGTTCCTCAGTTCACTTGGTCAATCCTCACTCATCACTCTTCAAGTCTTCAGTGGCTAAAGTGTTATTACTACCGCATTGGAGGGCCAATCCACTTCCTAGTGTATAGAAAACCCTAGTCAATTCTCGTATATATTGCTCGTCTCTGTCATTTCTCCACGCGATCCGGAGGCAGCAAGTGATCCTCAACTCACCGGAGACCTTCTCTGGTTAGTACTACCGCACGCGATCGCTCATTTTCACTGGACATGTTGATTGTATTGCATCATGTTTATCTTACTCAATCTGAGTGAACTCGCCTGTTTTTTTAGCTAGTTTACCTTTTTATATGTTTTCCTCATGTTCCTGAGCAATCAGATGGTGTGCTTTGGTGGATTTTATGCTGATCTGAGTAGATTTTATAAGAACTTATGTTGTTGCTGATAATCTTGTTTTATGAAGGAATTTGATTTGGAACAAAGTGTTGCTTATTATATCTAATTAATTGGCTTGATATGCTGTTGGGAAGTTCTATTATCCGTATATGATCTGCATATGCATGATATACTTTGGTTGTAATTGTATTGGTATCTTTAAAGTGAATGAAGAAGCAAGACTTATTGCTATGGAACCTATTGTTGTTTATCAGCTGTCTGTGTGCGTGTTCTTGTATTCATACTAAAGCTAAGAAGTTAATAATTTCCTCTATCTCCATAAATTCTCCAAAGTGTGTGTCAGGTCAAGTAAATGAACGTGCTTGGAATTTTTTCTAATCTCAACATACTTTCATAGGCATAGTAGGAATGGGAGGACAATTTTGAAATTAGGGGCGGATGATGATAATAATATTGTTTGATGGTGTTTATTAGTATTGTTAATTATTTGGTGTTAGTTTCAGTGCTTTGTTGTGTATTTGCAATACGTTATGAGATGCATCACCAAACTATGTGTCATAACTAGTTCTGCAGTGGTTGTTTTTTTTCACAAGGCGGAACGGACACCAATGTTTCATTATCTCGTAATGGCACCAGTAGGTAATTCTGTAGCCTTTGGATATAACTCTTACATTAGAGCCGTGAGATCAATTTGATTTAATTTGGGTAATTTATGTGCAATGGCTTTTAAAACTGTAAAATCTGTATGTAATTCTTGTGAAATGGGAAACTTTTGGTTTCCTCATACATAATGCTGTTGTATTATTTGGCAGTTCAACAATTTGAGTTTTCAATATGGCGGATGGATCACAGCATCCATCGGTGCTTAAGAAGATATATGGGCAGTCTTACCTTATCTCGAGGCTTTCTCCTGACTCATTCCCTCTGAATCAGAGTGTTATTGGTGCTCCTTTCCGCAATGGAGGTCTGCATACTCCTTTGTGGTCTACTTGTCAACGTTCTGACTTGGCACTTGCGCGTCCTCTCCCACAAGTGTTTGTACAAGCTCCAGCAGAAGAGAAAGGCGTCAAGGGTTTTATGGTTGATTTCCTTATGGGAGGAGTTTCTGCAGCTGTTTCCAAGACCGCAGCTGCTCCAATTGAGCGTGTTAAGCTTTTGATTCAGAATCAGGATGAGATGATTAAGGCTGGTCGTCTAGAAAGACCATACAAGGGGATTGCTGACTGCTTCGCAAGAACCATCAAGGATGAAGGTGTCATTGCTCTCTGGAGAGGGAACACTGCTAATGTTATCCGATACTTCCCCACCCAGGTCACTTTTCTGTTTCTTCCAACACCTTTGATCTTTTCATTGAATGTATTTGCGTAATGTCTTTTGAAATTGGTCTATACAGACATTCGAATCTTTAATGGTTGCTACTCTTTTCATCTCAGCAGTCTCAATATGAAAAAAAAAGAAGAAGATAAACCTGAATAATTTTTTTTCATGTGTCATAACATCATTATCTCTGGTCAAGGCCTGGTGCCTGAATACATGCTTTATGAATTTTCTTTATCTTCTAAAGTCTTACGTCAAACCTGAATCTTTTGTATCTTTTAGGCCCTAAACTTTGCATTCAAGGATTACTTCAAGAGGCTATTCAACTTCAAAAAGGACAGAGATGGGTACTGGAAGTGGTTTGCTGGGAACTTGGCATCCGGTGGTGCTGCTGGTGCTTCCTCTCTTCTCTTTGTGTACTCGCTGGATTATGCTCGAACACGTTTGGCCAATGATGCAAAGGCAGCTAAAAAGGGTGGCGGGAGGCAGTTCAATGGTTTGATTGATGTGTACAAGAAAACCATCCAATCTGACGGCCTTGCTGGCCTCTATCGTGGATTCAATATCTCTTGTGTTGGGATCATAGTATACCGTGGGCTATATTTTGGAATGTATGATTCCCTGAAGCCTGTGGTCCTTGTTGGTTCTTTGCAGGTACATTCGAAGACTCAACGTAGTATTTGTTGCATTCTTTCCTTGCCCCTCATATCTTTTATAGTTTTCTTCTGTTCTTTTTTTTTATTGCAAGGATAAATAGTTATTGGATCACACAGTCAAATATGATGTTACTATCTTACTGTGCTGCTTTGCACCCATTTATGTGCTTACTGATTAATTTTTCGGGTTTACAGGATAGTTTTTTGGCAAGTTTCCTACTGGGATGGGGAATCACAATAGGCGCTGGATTGGCCTCTTACCCCATTGACACGGTGCGTAGAAGGATGATGATGACCTCAGGAGAAGCTGTTAAATACAAGAGCTCCCTGGATGCATTTCAACAAATCGTCAAGAATGAAGGTTCTAAATCTCTCTTCAAGGGTGCTGGTGCTAACATCTTGCGTGCTGTGGCTGGTGCTGGTGTGCTTGCAGGTTACGATAAGCTGCAGCTCATTATGTTTGGCAAGAAATATGGATCTGGCGGTGGCTAATATGAGTGCTGGGGGTTCTTACGACGATGATGAAAGAACAATAGTTGTCTAGGTTCTCAAATTTGAATAATTTTGGATGAAGAACAGTACTTAAGACCTTACCTTTTATTTAGGGATTGGATGTGAAAATTATAGTTTTGCCAGAACTCAACAGTATTTCGAAATTTAGTGTGTTTGTACTGAGTATCCTTTTGACTTTTTTTGTGAGTATAATTACACAGTTCTGTCAATTATTCATTATTAGAACTTTAATTTTGTTCTGCATTGGTATTTTATGCAGATGCTGGTATTATATTTTGCCAGAAATCTGATACCAGCATCCAGTTTATTGCTTTGAGTATATTTGTCATGGTGGAGGAAGTAGTTTTGGTGGTCAAGCTGCTTTTGCTCCGGCAGCAATGGTGCCTTCATCATCGCCTCTGTTATCACCTTCTGTTGCTCCACGCATAGGAGCCCTAAAAGAGTAGGTGATGGTCGTCAAGATACAAATAAAGATCATCACTTTGGCTAGTGTATGACATTGTATAGTTAAGCTTGTGTTTAAACTCATCAAAATCCATGTTAATGAAACTTTTGGTCATTGAAAGAGTTGATCATGTCCAACTCGGTTGCTCTACGTTAGAACGTTCAAACTTGAGAACTCAAAGTTGAAAGTTGTTTCAATATACACACATGTATATTTACGATTATTTGGACAATCAAAATGTTGATGTACCATAAAAAATTAATTTAAAAAATCTACCTGAACGGTGAGAAATTTGTGGGTGTTTATATTGGAATGAGTGAATATTCGGTGATTGAGTTACAAATTGACAATTATTTCAGTGACCAAAAGTTACATTATTCCCGTGTTTCATAAATTGCACGATTGTAAAACAGAAGGGTATTGGGTTTCTCCTGGTCTGACAGTTTCAAGAGGATTAGCTACTCTGGCACATTGCAGCTCTGATACATCTGGTTTATCCTAAAATGTTTCTGTAAAAAAGAAAATGAACACTGGGTTCCGTCAAAGCATCAACCGATGAGAATATTCAAGAGTAACGGAGAAGTTCTGAGCATTAACCAGTTTCTTAAGTTACCTATTACATACTTGCTACATTTCACTGATTTTATTCTGACAAAAGTAAACCAAAAAAATGCAATAACAAGGCCAAAGATAATTATAAGAATTGCACTTGATAATTTTCAAGCGCGCTAAGAATATACATTGTATCATTGATACAAGATTTGCAAAGAACTTTTCCAACATCAGTAGAAGTTCGAGTTCCTGTATCCGTCACAGCTATCTCTTCTAAAGGTGTGTCCAAGCAAAATGTGGGTTGTTTCCGCAACCTGAACCAGGAAAAAAAAAAAGAGCCAATGTGAATTATACGGTTTCAAATCTCAAAAGCAATGAATTATTCATTATTTAGATCATTTATTACCGTGATCAACTGGTTTAGAATGTCTATCAGTCCTGTGCAATATAAACACAAAGTAGAATAGTCTCCCTAGGCTGGAGGCAGTGGACGCCGGCAAGTTGGACATTCCATCTTTATATCCATCCACCTTTGTAAGCAACCAGAGTGGAAGAAATGATCGCATGGCGTCACCTACAGGAAAGTTCGTAAATCAGTTTTGTAGATTGACAAAATGCATACCACATAAGATAATCATTCCAAAGGTGTACCATGCAATCACTAGAACGCTGCGTCACATCTATTGCAGTCATGCAAATGACACAATCTGGAGTTTGAGTAGTATCCTGATCAGATCTCCTGTGGTAGCTATATTTCTCAGGAAGGATCTGCATATCATAAAACCAGACTGGAGTAGTCAGAACAAGCTTAGATGAAAATAAACAAGTTATAACAATGTAACCGCACTTTCTAGAGGACTCACACCTAAACCAAAGTCAGAAGGTTGCTACTAATAGAAATGGAGTTACTAGCATCAATCCCATCGATGAGGGAAATCCAAGTAGATATCAGCCATGCAATATTGAATTTTACAAGGAAGCCTTACCCCTGCATTAACGCAGAGAGGCTGTTTTTAGGATTTGACTCATGAGACAGTCTTACCCTCTGGGGCTTGGGCTCTTTAGAAGGCACTCGTGTTTGAAACTATAGCAATCAGGTGAATGTGTGTGCCTTTACCCCATTCTGATAAAGCACAAAAGAACTAGGCAATAGCAATGAGTTAGATCTGCATCCAACCTGATGAGGAATGAACCACCGGGACCCAAGATAGTGCTGTAGAAGAAGAACTGATGCTTGCAGGCCCATGAACACAGAGAGACAGATACACCAACTCTTGTCAGGTTCTATGCGCATGAAATTGTTAGGGCAACCAAACACATATAACGGGACTGCTAACCGAGCAACAGTCATGCCTAAAATGTATTGAGGATGTAAAGGTTTTCTTGAATCACGAACTACATTGGTGATGATTTGAGGTATCCAAAAAGAGTACATAAAAAGAAGAATAGGTCGCATAAAATTGTGAAGTTGATACATAACAAGAATGCCTCCCAATAGAATCCCATCTGCAAATAGTTTTAGCAGTTGGACCAATTAGCCTCTACAGAAGAAATTGCATAATATACATGGACATAGTAAGAAGTGTCTAGCATGAAAGCATATATAAAGAATTGAGAATAGTGAAATCAAATGGAATTGAACAATAATGGAGGGAGAAAACAACAATCATTGCAAGCTCTCACTGTATCTGTCGGTGAGGTTTGAGACTTTGAGGAGGGCAGATGGGTGAGCAACCCTCCCCTAAAAATTCAAACTCCCTTGGGTTATAAGTTACCCATAAATTCATGCTTAACCCCACCTATTAACTCCCTTTTCATTCTTACCCACTATCCTAGCAAAAAGTCTATTTTATACTCAGATAATGCACAGATAAATCATTAAGATTAATTACGCTCACAATAAACAGTTCATTTGTGACATGTTAACAATGGCCTTTTTATTCCAAACACTGTTAATAGACGCCTGTTACACCTTTAACTGTGGCCCTCATTCCCTCTTCACCCAGGAAGAAAGGCACCCATTGTGCATATTAAAAAAAAAGCATTTTATTCAAAAGTGATCCAAAGTAATTCAAACGGGATAGTTGAGTTCTTTTTAATCACATAATGAACCTAATTTTACTGAACGATATAATAAAAAAAAAGCAAGAAACACCAATAACATGCAATTTAAGTGTTTTCTCATTTTCTGTGACGGAGCACGCGTATGAATATTTTGTGTACCATGACTTTATGACCTGGGTACATTAGTTTTCCGATACATCCAAAAATTTGAAAAGATAACTTGACAGGTAATGACAAATGCTAAACTTCATGTTCCCGAGCAATACTTACAGAAACGGCTGTAAAGAACTGATAGTTCACGCCTCATTGTGTCCCAGCCTTCACCACTATTCATAGGCCTGCTAGCCTTCCATATGGCAAGAAGATATCGCATCTCAAAGATTGAGAAGACTACAAACTTGAAAAATGCAGCAGTTGCGAATGCATTAAATAAAGACTCTGCAAGCAAGGAAGTAACGGTATCAATACAAGGGAGGCAGAAAATTATACAACTATACGAGGCACCATATTAATCCAAAATATCTAAAAGTATAAAAGAAACTCAAGCAAATATATATAATTTAACACTAATGTGTCAACAAACTTACCAACTAAAATTCCGGCAGTCAAATGTAAAAGGCAAAGATAAGCATCCATGATAGACTGTTGTCCGATCATTAGAATCGAAACTTTGGCAGCCCCCTGGTCAAGGTGAACAAGAACAATGACTTCTAATAAAAATCATATGATGGTTAGAATGCTAAACAAAAATTGGTGTACGTTAAAAACATCAATGAGAACCAATTGTTGCTTATATCATATGTAAGGAGTAAAAAATTCTTACTGATTGAGTGTTGCTATGCTCCATTTGTCGAATCAGTAAAAGAATTTGAAGAAAAGATACCTGATGAATATAAGTCAAGAAAAGACCAACCTCGTTTCCAGGTAAGAAATGTCCAAAAACTGATTCTTTACACTGGGAAGTGGGAACAGAACCAGGAGTAATAATATATAAAAGGATACAAAAGTGACCATTAAGGTATAGTTCACAGCCTTATTATAGTAGACCTCAATGTTGACAGAAGTAGCATTTAATGATAAAGGTGAGATGCAATCCCCGTCATCATCCACTGTAGGGCTCTCCATCAATCCTTCTAGATGATAGCGATCATGGTCTCCATCTACCAGAAGAAATTCAACAAGAAAAGAAAAAGAACTTGACTCCAATGCCATTGAATGTTATATTTGATTTAGTAGTATTGCCAAACAGAAATATTAGATTCAATGCACACTCGAAATGAGATCGAGCTTAGGTGATACTGCATGATTTTACATGCATTTCAACCTCAAACCACCTAAAAAAAAGGATTTCATATTATGGGATGACTCAATGTACCATTTTGATTGGACGAGATGTGTGAAACCTGAGCCGCAAATTCAATATTGCAATGTTTCTCCATCTCATAAATTGGTGCTGGAATAAGATTAAAACCATCACAATGAATATAAATTTTGAAGTAGAACAGAAAGTCATGAAGATATATGAAATTTACAAATTTTTCGTCTCCATATTTTATCTTGGGGAGATTCTTGAAACACCTGAGACGAGAAGACACCAAGCTGTTCAAAAAATGCCACAAGTTAGAACTTCCAACACCCAAGCAAAAGACAATAAAAGGCAAAAACAAAAAGATTAACATAAACTTTGATCTAAAGCCAAACAACATATCCTCAATTGCAACTATTTCTTCAAAGAGAGACTGAATTCGGCAAAACTCAGATAGAGTTTAACCTCATGTGACTTAGGTGCATATCCCAACTCCAAATCATCCATCACAGTAAAAGCAGTGTGGTGACTCAATTAGACACTGATTTCTATGAGACATGTAAATTAATTAAGTAAATGAATCAATATAACTGATAAGGATATCTCTCATGTCAGCTTTGCAAGCCAAAAAGACCAGCCAGATAATAAAATAATGCAAATTTAAAGCTCCTGCAGTTACCCAATGGACTAGCTGTTACTATGCTAAACTGGATAGCAAAAACGTTACGCCAAGGAAAATATAATATATATGACCAGCAGATCTAGCAAAGAGCAGGAGAAACAATATAGAAAGTTATATCACAAATCTATGTACTGCGATATGAATACCAATTGCATGTAAATCTTATAAAATATAGGAAGAAGTACCATATGATAGGGATTTGATAAAATATAATCTTCTACCTGGCCCAGCTCCGCCTCTTTTTCACTGCAATAGTGCATGAAAGTTAATATTTGAGTTCAGAAATTATTAGTATCATCTCCAAGAATATAGCAGAATGAACAACAGAGAAACATGATATGAAAATTTAAAAACTAGAATCATTCATCATCAGAAACTAGAACAAAGAAAGCTAGAATAACTGAGCATGCAAGATGCTGCTTTGTGTAACTTGCACGTCAAAGAGGGGTAAAGTTGTATTCGGTTGAACACATAAACTATGACAGAGAGAAAAAGAATGTGAACCTAGGAAAAATTGCAACTTAAATGAAAGTGAAAAATTTACCAATAAAATACATCTAACACTTCATCGAATAACTGAAATGTGGAAAACTAACATAATTAACACCCCTCAAGCTAACTATATCTCCGGTATGCTCCCTAGTAGTTTTGAAGTCTAAAACATCAAGTTCCAATCTGGGATTTGTTTTGAAGTTCTAGACAAGTTCAGTATTATCTATGTGTATTGAAGAGATCTAGATGCATCATTTTGAGGTGGGAATACAGCTCCTTCATCAAGAAAATATGAATAATTGCGTCTAAATTCCAACAGAGAATTAAGCGAGGAAAGTCCCTTTAAACGGACAAATGTTAATCTATCCAGCATGCTCATTGGCTCCATTCACTGTTCTTCCGTAATATTCATATCCCAAGGACAGAAACATTAAGGGACATATCATCATCATCATCATCGCGATCATTATAAAAGCCATTATCTCAAAAAACATTGGGTTAAAGGATAGAAAACGGAGTCCACACTTTTAAAGTTAAAAGAAGATTAACATTTGCAGTTTTGCACATGGAAATGTAGCTAACAATGGAAAATTCAAGGAAGTTACCCATTAGCCACCATTCGAAGTTGTCGAAAGGGCCATATGTATACACCTTCTACCCTGATTCGAGCACCGCCAACATTACGTTCATTGTCAAATACATCATGGAAAATTATTACACCCTGTTATCAATGCCATGAATAGTAATCAATACATTTTTTATGAAGAAATAAACAAGCCATCGTGACCATATATTAAATCAAGAAATTACTTGAGGTGTTTGTGGGAGAAGTGTGCAAAATAATTGTATACCAAGCAAGAAAGTTCTAGCTGTCTATTCAGAAGGCAAATCAAAACTAGATGATATATAATTTGTTTATAGAATGCATCCACTGATTTCAAGAAAGACATAAAGACATGGAAAACCTATCGAGCATCACTTTAATTTAACAAGAGTCCACTTACCTGAACATAATGAATGCCCGTTATTTTTGTCGGTGAACTAACTAATTCGATCACAGAAGTGCCACTGGATTTTTGAAAATCCGTAAACTTTGATGAGCTATTCGCAGAATCTAAAAATCTCCAATTACCTGCAACTCACATGTCCACGTTAAAGAGTGTCAGATGGCCATAAAAAGATGAATTCACTCAATGAATTTATCATTAAATGATTATGCTCTTAAACAGATAGTTGACAAACCTCTGTAAGTTCCTGTTATGTTCCATGCGGAAAATGGGCCCAATTGATTTTCATCTTTTCTAATAAAAAGCCACTGCAAAAAACGATATGATAACAATGGAAATAATGAGGTTCATATAATCCAATATCATCTAGCAATTTATAGACTATTAAAAAATATCACCTCTCCTATAGCACAGTCTGTTGCAATTTCAAAAATTACATCATTATGCTCTAATTTGAATACACGTGGTGGATTCCCGTTGATGTTCTCATAAACTCATGTAGCCGACCCCAAACTTTTGGGATAAAGGCTTTGATGATGATGATGAAATTATTATGCTTTAATTTGAAACAATACTATGTTACCGGAAGAGTAACAAGTCCATGGTAATGGTGAATCTTAATTTTCCTTTTTCATGCATGAGACAGGAAGGAAAGGAAGGAATGATCATGTCTAAATCGGAGAGGGTACTATCTCCACTCATCCAATCCAAACGAACAACTACTGGGATAGCACCACTTAAAGTTTTCGTCATTTTAAAATCAGAAACAATATCTAATTGTTTCTATTTTTCAGCATTCTTCATAACCAATCTTTACTCCTAGCTGCACTACCACGTTAACCTCCATATCTCGTCTACTAGAACTGATTGTCAATTTGTCATTGTACTTCCATTCACGATGAAATTTCATCATACATTCGAAAATAGCAAATGTAAGATTTTGTAAAATTTCCTCCAAATTTACACATGTACAGCAAAAAGACCTACTAGAGCAGCCTTCTGCAGTCAGAGTCCACAAAATTCACTCAAAAAAGCAAAATTTAGCCATCAGTAACTCACTATATGATTAAGGAACTATAATTAGCATAATCAACAAAAACATAAATTAACAATATTTCCCTCCACTGCCAATCAGACGCAATAAAAAAAACCGTAATTGAGCACAAAACAAACTATAAATTCCAAAACCAACCTCGTCTCCCCATGAGCGAGCCTGCTCCCTCAATGGCCTGAGCCCCACCACCGGCTGCAGAACCTCCAAACAGAACCATAACCCCAAAATAACGCGAAACAAAATCCCTAAACCTCTGACACTCTGAAACCGCAAAAACCCCAAATACTCCAAGTTAACCATATCAACCCCCTTCAAAGATCAAAACTTGTTAAATCCAATTCTCTTTCAAACCCACTTGTTGCTTCACATAAAGATAAACAAAGCGAGGGTTTGCTTCAATTGAAGTCAAACATTGGAACTAACAACCCAAATAGAAAGTGAGTGCTCAACGACTATCAATTCCAAAACCCATTTAACAAATCATCCAACTAACATAAGCAAAGGAAAGGCCTTCACCAGAAATTTACTAAATCGACAAAGAAACCTGCACCAGTGGTTGGATGGTTGACATGTCTATGCTATATATTAAAGAGTTGACTGCTTTCCTATTTAAGTCGTTTTTTTTGACAGGGCCGTTAACGTTAAATCTCCGTGAATTACGAGAAATTCCAATTTTGAATTTTCGAAATTATTTTCAAGGAAATATAAGATTATTAAGAATATTTTAAGGGGGAAAATCGAAAACGGTGCGTTTTAGTGGTGCTTATACCCTTTTGTCCTCACCTTCTCCCTCGCAAACTCTCGTGGGTTCTCTACTTCGCTGTGCGCAGCAAAGGAAACAATGGAGGAGCAATTGAAGGGAACGGTGACGCCGTTGGCTTCTCTATTCCCCGTAGACGAAGCTCAAAAGGCAGTTCAGCGCGTGCAGGAAGCAATTTCAGAGAAGGAGAAAGAGCTCGACCGCCTCAAAGGATTCATCGCCGATAACACTAACCTCGTCAACCTCGTACAGCGGCTTCCTGATGAGCTCCACCACGATATCATGGCAAGATTTCTTTCTCTCCTTTGCGTATAGATCCTCTTTCTGCGTCCCGACGCTTATATGTAGATTTCTGGTCAGTCTCGGGAATTGGCTTTCTATTAATCCATGATTTTGATTGCTTACGAGTTTTTGGGTCAATTAGGAGTTCGTTTTTATTGTTCGGTACCTGTATATCCCTCTTGATCTTCTCCGTTGTTACGACTGAGTCTTTTTTGTAGTTGTTGATCTATTGTAGGTTCCTTTTGGGAAAGCAGCATTCTTTCCTGGTCGCTTGGTGCACACCAATGAGTTCATGGTAAACTGTTTACCAAATGTTTTTAGTGTTGATTATCTTGACTCTTGAGCATTGCTTCCTTTAGATGCTGGGCATCTAAGAAAATAATTCTTCCAGAACTGGTTTCTCTTATAATTTTCGGTATAATGCTCTGCTGGAGTGTTCATATCTCAGAGTTGAAAAGTTTTATGAGTATTTGGCACTGATTCAGTGTGAACAAATACTTCTTGTTCATCAATATCTAGTTCAAGGATCATAACTATCTTTGCTCTCAGGTTCTTCTAGGGGAAGGATACTATACGGAGAGAACCGCAAAGCAGACGGTTGAGATTTTGAAAAGAAGAGAGAAAATGCTGGACTCTCAAGTGGATTCTCTCAAGGCCAATGTACACGATCTTAAAGCTGAGGCATCTTTTTTCGATACTACAGTGGCGGAAGCAGCGGTAGGTTAAGCAATTCATTGTATATAAATTTCGCTTTGGACGTCTTGGATTGTTCATAAATTTTGAAATTATTGATGTAGTAATCTGGATTTGATCATTTTATTCTATTGCTAACAGGTGACACAATTGCATGCATGTAATTTGCTGTCTTTTTTTTATTTGAAAAAACTTCAGTACCATATGACTAGAGTCTAGAGCACTTAATTTTATTCCGATGTTACATCTGCTGCCAGTATTGGTCTATATTTGGGGGAACACTTTTCAAAACTGCCAGATATGTGTTCTCTCTCCAGGCAGGCGTCGACAGTTATCTTTTTAACACTTTCTATCAATGTGTACAACAGGAGGGTCTTGTAGAGATAAGAGAAGATTACGTGGAGGAAAGTTCCATTGCAGAGCAATCTGAATTAGGCAGGTTTCTTCTCTTGTTTTGTGCCAGTATCCTGCTCTTGAAAGTTTGAACTGCAATAAAGTTATTGAGATGTATATGTAATTACAGATTGGTAATGTCTGCTTCTTTGGTTTCCATCTCTATTTGTTTTTGGAGACTTTAAACATAGCTAATCTGTGTGGCTTAACCGGTGGTTATTGTGAGGCGTATGTAATTTCTAATTTCCTACTAGATACTTGTAAGATGACATAGTAGCTGTAAAAAACCCCATAGAATGTAAATGCCACTTTTGCAACAAATTCTGGTGTGAAACAAATCAAACCAGTGCATTTCTCTTCAAGTTATTGTAATTGAGTGGCTTATATTTATGTAATTTTTTCTTACTTATTTCTTTCTATCAAATTTTTCTATTATACTGGCAAGAGATTGGCACCATTTTTGCTTCTTATTCTTGCAATAGCTATATAGGGAGAAACCGGATTCTTTTGTTTCTCCTATTGTTGCCTCTTTATTTAGAATTTAAGGTTGCAATTTTATCTTTGATGCCTAGCAAACCAATATTATTCTGGTTTGTGTGAAGCAGACGGTACAAAGGATGAAGATGAAGAATATAAACGCATGATGTCCAGGCTGGATGAACTGGAGAAGGAGGAACTTGCAGCTGAAGGTGAGCAGACTGATGCATCTGACAGTGATGATGAGAGTGGGGAAGACGATCATCTTACCACAACTGAAAGTGAAAATGAGACCTATGACGATGAGCAAGCACTTGCAGTGGATGGTGACAATCAGAGTTCTGAGTATAAGCAAACAAAACCTAATTCTGATGAGAATTCAAATCAGACTTATCGGAATCGCAAGGTCAGATTTTCAGAGGTAATGCAAGGATTTTCAACCTTTTATCATAATGATAGCTATTACATTATATTTGTGCGTAGAATTATTCAGTTTCTCTCTCATCAAATAGGAGTCCTTGACGAAGCAACCACAGCAGCCAAAATTTACAAATACAACAGCCAATGTGCTCTCAGATGAGGTTCAAAGTCAGATAGATTTTAGCAAGAATTCAAATGTAAGAGATAGCTGTACTCATTTTCATTGTTCAACATTTTTGTCTGTGATTGGTAGTTGATATACTGATTTAATCTTTATGTTTCTACAAGTAACTGATCATAGAATTTTTAAGTGCAGTGTACTGGATTGGCTGGGCAACTTGCATCTACAGGTCAGTCTCTCTGCATTTAGCTGTTTTACTTATGCCGGACTGTTGCATATACCATTAATAGATGGTGAAACTCGAAAGCAACACTCACAATCCCATAATAAAATTTAGTTAAACAAGAGAAATTGAAATTAATTCAAAAAATCATTCATGTGATATCACTTACGTTAACACTTTTTCCATTTCAGAGCCATCTTGTGCTTGTGCCTTGTGGACGGTTAAACATTTATGTGACCATTTTTGCCCGCACAAGGGTAGCCCAGTGGACAGGGGGGGATACACCACATTTAGTTGTGAACTCGGACATCTGGGGTCCAATCCCACCTGGTGCAGCTCAGATTTAATTGCCACTAGGCACTAGTAGTTTGTGGTAATTACTAGAATCTGGGATTTGCTTTTACTGCACCAATTTCATTGTGGCTGGACATCAAGATAAAAGAAAAAAAATAATGAATATTGCTTTTCTAAGAATGGTTGTCTCGTCTCTTTGACAAGGCTTCTAATCACATATCATTTTCCTTTCAGTGTTCAGTGTGCTCATATTATGTTTAGGCCTTGTATTCAGTGCGTTGGCTTTAAAAATCTTAAGGTCATATAAGGTCTTCAATTATGGTCATATCTTTGGAGGAATTTGAAAGTAGATGGGGAAGGGGATTGATTTGGGTGGCCCATACATGTACACCTTTGCACAGAACAGGTGGATTTAACTGGGCCACTTGTTGGAACCAAACATCTGCAATATTGAGAAGCTAAGTTTTTCCTTACCTTTCTTCTTCTCCAAGGGCAAGATTAGAATTCTTTGAATCCCATTAGCTTACATTTGTGAGTACATAATCCTAATACTTCAAAATCGATTTTGATTTGCGAAATATCGAACTCATGAACCTATCAACTATCAAGTCATTGATGTCTACAGTGTTGTAAGATTGTATATGCTATCGAGATTGATGCAATCGCAGGCACCCATGATTTTGTTCTGTCAAAACGACCTCTTGTTCCTTCCATTTGATTATTCCATTGTGTTGTCAGATGAAAAATCTAGCAGCAAAAGCTTGGCACACAAGCATTCCATTTCTGCTGAGAAGTCCTCAATGCTTCCTGAGGTGAAGGAGAAAGTTGAAGCATTGTCTTTATCAAGAAATGAGGTATATGAAATCGATGGAGAACTTGGGATTTATCTGTACCTTTCTATCATAATTTTATGTATTTTCTTGCCAAGCCTGCATTAAAGGGATTAAGTTTATGCATTGCTTCCTGGCTTCTTTGCACTAATTTATGCTTAGCTTATGCTATATACAATACAACATACCATTTTTAATTCAGATTTCTGCATGCATTAATGTCAATAGTTAATTCCTTCTAAAAGTCTGCAGTACATGTATATAGTGGATTGAAAGGATATATATCTTGAAATTATCAATTGATCATGACTCTATCTCAGTGCCTTATAGACAATCTGTTGAACGTGTCAAGTTTGACATACAAGTACTACGTATTTCTGAACAGTAATAACAAACATCCTATTTCCATAGGTGCTAGCAATGTTTGCAAAAAAGCTTAAATAAATGACCAGCGGATAATTCGACCATATAATGCTCCTCAGCACTACTGCACTTGCTTAAGAATCTTTTCAGTTTCTGCTTAATTTAACTGTAATTATTTTCACAGGTCCCTGCGCAGCTGTCAAAATCTGGATTTGACAGTCGCAAGGTACATCTTTACTCTTTTTTATTGGTGTTTGTTCCCCAGGTTGTTTGGGCTATAACTCATATAATGATCTTAATGATGTCCATCTTGTACAAATGCTAAATTATTTAGTTCGTATTTTTTGTCATATTTTATTGATATTTTATATTTTGCAGGCTTTTACGGGTTCCATTGTGGAGCACAACCACAATTTGCAAGTGAATACACAGGAACAAAGTTCCTCATCTTCACAGGTAATGTTGATCCAACTTTTAACCATAACTTCTTTGTTTCTATTTTGTAGAAAAGGCCCTTATTGGGCAAGGGGTGGGGGAACAGGGGAGTCAGGACTCGAATCCTGTACCTGGGTGATGATGGACAATCCCGGCCAGCAAGAATAGAGGCTGATGTCCTTTTAGCCACCTTTTTTAAATCATTACTTACTATATGCAATACTTTGTTGATTGATTTAACTTCTAATTATGGTTTTGATCTCTGTAGACTGCCGGTTCTGAACCGTCAAAGCCAGTTTCTAGATTCAAGATGCAAAGAAGGTAGCTGCGGATGATACTGAAATGCATGAAGAAAGTGGGAAATTGGTACTTTGTATTTTGAGAATTACATGGACAATCACCAGTGTTTCATCATCACATCAAAGCCGTAATTTCAAATATCTCGAGTCAGCTGCATAAATTCAATATCGTTCTGGTGTGATATGAAATTCCGGATCAATCGTCATGTAACTATGCTGCCATAGTTAACATATGAAGTTCACTGTGATATCAACTGTGATGTGAATGTTGGCCGTTTATGTACATCTGCCAAGTTTTATTAGTAAACATGTCAGGTTTGGTTTTTCTAAGTTGGGTTGTACAGTTGTTCTGTTGGCATAAACCAACTGCAATGATGAAATTACAACTGGAAAGAAGAAAAAAAAAAGAAAAAGAAAATCAATTCCAAACTTGAAGAAACTCCCAACAACTCTACATATATGTAAATATATAGCCTGCTGATGAGAAAGCAGCAATCCCACACTTCATTTTTTATTACTTTTCCTAGGCGGTGCACAAGGAAGCCCTTTGCTTTGCCAATAACTCTTTTAGTTTCTTGAGAAGCTGAGGTGTAGAGTAAATATAATCTTGGAAGGAATTCCTCAAATCCCTCAACAAAATCTTGTTGTCACTGCCAGGGCTGACATTCAATAGCTTTGTGAAGAGATCCTTCCACAAATCAACATTCCAATATCTGCAGACAATCAGACCAAATTTGCAACTTCAATTCAAGTCAATTGTAGAATTCAGTATATCACCACCCCGTAACTACAAACAAAGCTCGCCAAACGCAAGATCAACAGATGTGTACAGTTATACAAATTCAGAAAAGTGTTAGGGCGCAAGGAGACCAATAATATGCAGAAATATAAGAAGTTACCGTTTAAAAGATGATCTGGGTAGGTAAATGTAGCCACCATCAAACGATGCTTTCTTTTCAACTTCCATGTAAGAATTGTGGAGCATCATGTGCACGACAACACAAAGTCCATATGTGTCTACCTGTTGACAAATGCCAGAAGGTTTGATATACAAGTCAGTCCATTGAAGTAGTAACTGTGCTACTTTTTTTTTTCTTGCTTGGAGTTCAATGAAACTGGCAACTGCACTTGAAAAAATACTGCATGAAGTAACAACTGACCTGAAATGTCCATGGCTTTTTCTCTTGCATCTCAATGCAACGAAAGCCAGAAGTGCGGCAATCTCCTATAAATTCTGTGTTTTCAGGAAAGAGAAGCAAATCTATTCCCCTCCCCCAGTCAACAAGGCAAAGACCCTGCATGACAAAACTCTAATCATAAAAAGTTCATCCAAACTTGGACTATGATTGCAAGATTCAAAAGCAATTTACCTGATCATTCCAAGGGCCACTTCGGTCGGCAAACCCTTCTTCTGTGAGCTCTTCCCTGTCAGGATAATGAAGAATCAAGATGCTGTGAATGCAGTTTCCAAAAGAAAATGGTAAAATGAGGGGGGGTGGTAATAATGCTGTAATTACAGAGTTTTTCTCAGTAAATCAATCAAAAGCAGGATTTCAAGATGACAAAAAATAGTCTTTGGCATTTGGAAATGAGAATCATCATGTACATGTCCATTGTGATGTTCTAAACAAGTGAAATAATTCCACAACATAGGACTTGTACCTAGCATAGCGAATCAGCAAATTATCAGGCTTGAAGTCACCATGGATTATGCCAACACCATGCAAAGCTTCCAGCATGTAACACATCTCTATGGTATAGTACATACATAAAACTTCTTCCATGGATTTTCCCATAACCACGTAAGAATTAATTACATCCTGCACAGCTTTACCCGGCAGCATAAATTTTATAGACGACTTACAAGCATAAGCATAAGCATATATGATATATGAAAAAACTACCTGAAGCGTCCCCTGAGGTAAATAGTCACAAATGAGTATGCTGCAGTCTGAATATAGATGCATTCTGTGAGCAAAACCAAAGCTTGATCTCTGAAACAATTGGACAAGGATAAGAAGTACCTATGGAACCAAAGGTATGAATGAAATACTGAAAAGGCAACAGGAAAAGTATACATGGTGGCCAGAGATGCGCTTATCTAGTTGACGATACATGTGAAATTCCCAAGGAAAAGCCGGCTTTTGTATCTGCCAGAATCTTTCACATATTACAATAAAGTCCAGAAAGATGTGAAACTGCAAACCTTAAAGAGAGAAGAAAAATATGAGATGATAACTACCTTTAATGCCACAACATCATCAGGATTGCTGTCGACATAGGCTTTGAATACTTGAGCAAAACCACCCTGCCCGGCACAACCCTTGATCAGGTACTTCTTTCCTCCTACAAAAATTAGAATACGGAGTGAAAGTTTGGTCCCATGCACTTATCTTCACAATTAAAATGATAAAAAGATGGAACAAAAGACCAAATATTTTCCACCTGACACACACAACATTTGAGCACTATATCATATATATCTCCCAGACATTCTATTTCCATTTCACACTTTACCTTTGTTAATCTTGGCAATCCAAACATAGACAACTGCAAAAGGCTTGTGCTATTATTCAGAGAATTTAACCTGATAGAGTATTACCTATCTCTATAATCTTATTTCTGGATGAATTCTTCAGAGAAGATATGGGGACTTTTCCAGAGTAAGCTTTATTACTTGAATGGTATCCCTGAAACAAGAACTAGCATAAGACCAGAGTCAATCTACTAATCAATGAAGAATCAAGAATGATTGGATTTTCAGCCTCACATCATATTTAGTTATTTGAGGATTCATCTTCTTCAATATGTCTTTCATGGTGGAGCTCGACCATGGATTAATAGAACTCTTTCCAAACTGAATGGAATCACCACTGCAAATCTGCAAAAAAAAAAGTGAAAAAACAATCTCCTGTCTGCTTAAATATACAAATCTTAGCTAAATGAATACTAGAAGTCTAGAACCCAGGAAAAATGAAAATATATTATTATCAGTGACCAGGAAGAAATGGACATAGTAACAAATAGCTGCATGTCTTTATATTGCCAAGTTGTCATACCTCATGTGGTGAAAAAGCACGGATCCTCTCTGACATTCTGTCAAAAAATAAGGTTTGTGCTCCTTTCAGTCTATCAAGAGGTTCAGCTTTCCTACAAATTCATCAATTATAACATCATTAGAACAAGTGAACTGTCGAAAGGAAAAAATCCAATTAAATCACAGAGGAAAAAAAAACCAAAAGCACATTAAAGCAGAGGAGGAGAGAGACCTTGAAATTCCAATCTGGTACACCTTATGTGCATCCTGCCACTTTCCTTTTGCTTCGAGAAACAATGCGTACCATTCATAACGCAAAGAGTGGTCTAGACATATCTTGTTCTCCTCCATTTCTCTATAAACATCGTCAAAATCTTCACGACCTTCCAGCTAAAAGCACCAAACCAAATTTAGCCATTAACAATCTAAACCTAGGGCCACCCACCACCACCAAAGAGATTCATATACGCGCACACAATCCCATAAAAAATATTAAATATGGAGACAAGAGATTAACCCCAAAGTGAGAATGGCCAAGACAAATCTTGCCTTCCCCCATTTCTATGAAAGCCCTTCCAATTCCACACCTCCAAATAGACAATCCAGCCAAATTAAAATAAATTTATCCCTCAAATACCCAATCAAACTATATATGCGTGTCTGTTTGTGTGTTTCGTGGATGCATTCCTTGCAAACACAATAAGAAATTACTATTGAATACCCACCGGCTACAACCAGCACATATCCTAACCAACAAAGAATTGTATCCGTTGACATGTAGAAGAGTTAAAACCTATTATATCTATCTTGTGTCCCTGATAAGGAGAAATTGAAAGTGTGCAGCTTATACTTTTAATGTAGCAACCACAGTAATAATGACTTTAGGCTACTCGGTTCAGCATCTCAGTAAACCCAACAAACCTAATCGCTTTGGCTTTCACGTGTGCTACCATACGACTACCATAAAATTTCTCCAAAAGCACAATTCAATTGGGCGAATTCTTGAGGAGATCAGGCAAATCATTTCAAAGGAGCAAACAAACAAAACCACATTAACCCGTCAAATAATTTGAACCCAAAATTCAACTAATGGAACACTCAAAACTGCGAATGGAATAAGTAAAACTAAAGTACTGAAACAAAATCGAGTTCTAAAAGGTATTCACTAACATAGAGGAACCAAATCTTGAGAAATCTGGTGTCATTATGGTACTTTGCGTTGTGCTTGAAAGTTGCAATACAGGCCGAAAGAAGCTTGTCGAGATCCTCAACGGAGATAGAATTTCCTGATTTCCATTCTTCGAGTGCCTTCTTGATTGACCTGAATCCCAACCACATTGTCACTCCATATCACCGAACTTCAAAAGAAAACGAAACGAAAAATCAGAACAATTAGACGGAAATGGAGGAGAAGTACAATAGCCATGGCAAGAGGGGATCATGAGGAAAATCAGCTGGCTCTGAGTCTCCGGTGACGACGGCCATGTACTCTATGCGTTGAGAGAGATGAAAGAGAACTGATGGTCTTCGTCTCTACCCTCGAAGGAGAACGAAGCGCGGAAATGGTTGCTTTTCAAATTAATCAGATCTAGTTAACAGTGGGCCGTCTGAAAATATTTGAAATGGGCCCGGCCTTTGAATCACCTGGTAGACCCAATTTATTTCTTCAAATTTTGGGCTCATAATTATCTTGATTAACCTTGGTCAATAAACTACATGGGCTTCATTTCAGGATTAAAAAGTCCATTGGGCTTAACTGGGCCGAAGATCATTGTTCGGTAAAAACTCTCTCATCCATCCTTCCATTTTTATAATTGCTTATCCATAATTATATATTAGTTTTCAAATTAATTGATTTTCTACTTACAATTACAAAACCATAAAATTAAATTATGGTTGATTTATTTATTTAAATATCAAATTGTTTTGATGGACACACTTCTTCACAAACATATATATATAGACATATATACATAAGAAATTCTCCTATGTGGACCAAAAGTGTGGACCAAGTTTGTGGATTTGTTTTTCAACCATAGATGTGGTGGGTACCATAATAAATGTGTGACCCCCACTTATGTTGTGATTGATTACAACCATTGGATTTTGATCTACAAACTTGGTCCATACTTTTTGGTCCACATAGGAGAATTCCTATATATACATATATATCTATCTCCGTGTGTGTATATATATATATAGAGCGGTACTCTAGTACGGAAATGAAGTGCAAGATTCATCTAACATCATACACGTGCGGGCCCCATCTCGTGTGGATCCGCACTTACACCAGTGTATATAATGTGAGTAGATCACGCACTTTAAAGTTTACATAAAGTGTGAGATACCGCACTTGAGCACCATCGTGTATATGTATGAATACGACTCAACAATAACACAACTAGTCTCTATAATCCACACAAATATATATATGTATATACTCGGTAGTCTCATAGTGAGACAAAACATTTATCACCACAACCACACTAAATCAGGAAAAAGAATGAAAGACAAAGGGCTATACTCCACATATCATGTGATGTGAGTTCTTAAAAATATCATTTCCCAATATGGACGATCATGTGTTAATTAGTCCTTTTCAATGATTTGTGACTGTTCTTACTTTGCAGCCTTCCATCATCTGCACCATTCATCAAATCGAACGGTCATCCAAATAATATATCAGTTCCAGACTAACTAAATAACTTAATTACCAATAATATTAAGATTTTATCCCACATCGGATTGGTATAACCCAACCGAGTAGCATATAAGTAAAAGTCAAGTATCTCTCACACAACTAAGGCGTTTTCTGGGTTTAGAAATCAATGATGATGATAAAAAAAATAAAAAAAATAAAAAATAAAAAAAAAAAGAAGAAGAAGAAGTCGCGCTAGCTTTTTGTTCAAAACGGACAATATTGATTTACAGTGTTTTGGACAAATTTTCTAACAATTAATAATATCATTTTATGTTGTCGATTAATTTATGCTTCTTTGGTGGCTTTCAAACAATTGGATTATATACTTGGTTATTCGAAGGTTTGATGATACTGATTATAATAGTGGCTTAAATTTTGTTGGATTAGGAATGGTTGAATGTCATTCAAATGATGTTTTGATAGTAACTCAACAACTAATTTTTTAACACACTAATTAATTGTTGTCATTTGTATATAATCCAACTTAAAGCTTTGATTAAGGTGAGTGATTGTATTTTCCTTCACTACCTTACACATTTTTCATTGCATGTGATTTAGATGAAATTAATGACATTCAAAAGTAAAATCATGAAAGTATTATTATACATAAATATTGATTGAATAAGCACTTTAATTAAAACTTGTTAAATTTGGGAATTTATTTCTCTAAGAAAATTCAATGACTCAAACAACTATATAACCGTTTGGTTTGTTTTCTGTTTCTCGTGTTTTTTTATATTTTTCGGAAAATATATTTTTTTGTTTTCTATTTTCAAGTAGCTTGCAGTTATTATCATTTCTTATGTTTTCTAAAATGGACAATCAAACGTGTTTTCAGGGTTGTTTTCTATTTTTCGAAACATGAAAACATAAAATGTATGAAAAGCAAACATACCAAATATCCTCCTTTCCACTATGTGATTATACCGTTATATATATCTCAAAGAAATGTTGCATGTACAAGATGATAACTATATATACATGTTTTGATGATGTTGATTTCATTAGGAAAAAAAAGAAGGGTATTTGGGAGATGCCTAGATCGATACAATAATAAATATATATGTTGCACATCCATATATAGATACCAAACAATGTCTCATATGGAGATCAATCATCAAAAAATGTACAAAATATGATTAATTAAATTGAAATTTTTTATTTTACTATACATTAATAGGGAAACCTTTTTTTTTCCCCCCCTTCAGAAAGCTATATGTACCCTGTATTGGGTTGAATTATTGGCAGTGTGGGTCTGGGTTAATTGGAACTAGGGTTTTGGATTGTTTTCTCTAGCTGGGTAGTGATGACAACATAATAATCACCAGCACAATCAATTATTGGTATTTTGAGGACCCAGTTTGGAACATGTATGTCTCTGTCTACAAGAGGACCACACCCATGTCCTTTTTAGCTAGGCTAGAATAGTAACAAATATGTCATTTTGAAAGATGTTCCCTCTCATGGTCCCTAATTAATCCATACAACCCAACTATATAGACCCACCTTGGTTTACTTAGACAATTGACCTTGAACTATTCCAATATATTCATGAAAAAAATTACTCGTATTGGTGTCTTTACATGGCTAAAGTCTTGGCGATGGTTTCCTCTAGTAATAGGCCACTTAAATGGACGTATTCGGTGGTGTATATTAGTAATGATGATATATAATATATATATATATATCTCACAGTGAGTCCGTGACAAACATTTCTCATCTTGGAAAATGAAAGTTGTTAAGGACGGTGAACAAGAGTAGCCAGTTTTGAAAGATGTCTACGAATAAAATTACATATCGGTTCGATCGGCATAATTCAGTCGAGTGGTTTATAAGTAAAGTCTAGTTCATCTTATATTAAAGACGTGTTTTTCTGAGCCTAAGTAGTATTGAAGACGGGTCATGAAGAACAAATCCGTGCAGACTTGTAACCTATAGAATTGACAATATTTTCAATGTGTTTGAAATTAGAAGTTCGATCAACAATAGAATATCTTACAATTGTGGCCACTGTTGAATCCCTAGCTTGAAATTTTGGGTTGGCCGGTTCGATCAAGAAAGTAACCGATCGAGTATATATATATGAGGAAGTAGAGACCAGGATATAGGGTTCCATGATCTCTGACAAAATGATGTGATATATATACTACTTAAAAATCTAAATACCCTAGTTCTCACGTTGTCGGGTTTCTTCTTCACTTTGAATCGTCACTTCAAAATAAATAAATGTCAGTTATTGTACATGCTTATTTGTTTTCATATTTAGGTAGGTCCAAATGTCCAATTGATGCATGTTGTCTAGATTTATAAAAAGATATCTCTCAATCTATTTATTGTATGTGGACTTTACACAACCACTTAGATGATAGCCTAATATTTAATGGTGAATATCTTTGCGGTCAAAATGTATAAATTCGAAAACTCTTGAGTTCCATTCTCATTGGGAGCGGGTTTTTACCCAAATTATCATGTCGTCTGATTAGAAACTTCAATCTGTGCGTGTAATTACTAAAGGATACAAGTTATGGTTTATTCTCCAATTAATGATCACATGCATGATGCATGATGATTTGCACTTACTTTACCAACGATGCTCCACAAAGTACGTACGTGAATGAGCTGGTGATTCGATGACTGTGCTAACGGGCATACAAGAACGGACAGAAGAGAGAGCTGTGATTCTGTGAGGCGGTGACTGGCTTAATCAACAGTCAAACGCACATGATCAAGTCAACAGCAAAAACAATCTTATCTGATGGTGGATTACGACAGCATCATACTGACCCTTTGATTTGACTAAAGATTCATTTAGTTTCAGAATAGAAAAGAGGCCGTCGATGGGGAAATATACAAACAGTTAGACGTGCATGCCCAACTCATTTGAAAATTCCATCCTCCTATATAATATTTGTGTTGTTGTGTAGAGTGTAGACCACACGCACTAGTTAATAATTTACACTTAGATTTGTGCTTTTAAAAGAAATCAGCTAGATTTGTGTACAGCGCACACACCGAATCACCGGTTAAGGCTCCTAAGAGTGTGTTTGGATTGAGAGATTTGTGTTCCTTCCAATTCTCTTGTTTGGATAGTTAAAAAAAATTAAAGGGATGGATTTGGAAGGAATTGGAGGGAAGATTTCATTAAATTTTTAACAAAATTCTTCCTCTTAAAATGGAGTCATTTGGAGGGAATGGATGACTTATTAAGTTATTTATATGTTAAAAACCTATTTTATCCTTGTATACAACATTCTAACATAAAAAATAAGGACAAATTAATAAATTAAACTAATTTTCTTTCATTTCTTTTTGTATCTATCCAAATATGAAAGAGAGAAAATTATTATTCCTTCCATTCTCTTCCCTCCCCTTCCCTTCTCTTCCCTTCATTTCCTCCCAAATCCCTCAATCCAAACACACTCTAAATGACCGCCTAATGATGAAGAAGGTAGAGCTGTAGAGACAGCCCAGGAGGTTTTCCTAGAAGCAGTCACCCTTGAAAGATTGTGTAATAGTTCACTGATCGAGTACTCCAAACACAATTGATTAATACACAAGCCCAAACGCAATTGCTAGGAGTGTCACCAAGGAGTATCCACGGCCAAAGAAGAGCCTCCACCGAGTAGGAGTGACTACCAAGTAGGACGAGCCACCGTTAAGTAGGAGAGGCAAAAGGAAAAAAAAATTAGCAAGTTTCTTATATTTTTCCAAATCAAAGTTTCTGCAGTTCCAAATCAAATTAATAAGAAGTCTTTGCAATCTCTCAAATCAAATTTGCAAGAAATCTCAATCAACTTCTCAAATCAAATCCGTCGAAGGGTAATCTTCCACAACACCAAATTAAGTCAACGTCTCCACAGCACCAAATCAAATCAACGTCTTCAAGGAACCAAATCAAATCTACACCACAACAACTTATAATTAATGCCATCAAATTCAAGCCAACTATGCACTTCAAAGCAGAATCAAATTCAGACTCAAGTCAAAGCGATAACAAATTCAGATCAAATCAAATCAAGTATTTATCAACCGTTAATTAGAGAATAATAGATGAGAAGAGTGCAAGGCAAAGGAGTGTAGATACAATTTAAATTCAAATTCAATTTGTTACTATATTTTTTTACAATTTTAAATTTTACAAGAACTATTATCAACGCATATAATTGGTATAAAAATAATTCCCCATATATTTTCCCTTCGAAATCCGTAACGTTAATAATGGTTGCAATACTGTCAATATTCGACCACGTACGGGAAAAGGCTGGACCACGAGAAAAAACAGTCAGTAAACCAAAGCTGTACCTTTCCATTATAGGAAAGGACAAGGAGAGCAACAGATGTATTCGACACAAGAGATAGCCAATTATGATTGTTACTTTTTCCCTCTATGCGTGGTCTATTACTAATCTCCACCCTTCAACTTCTTGCTTTGTCTCTTTTACTCTCTGATTAAATTACAACCCTCAATTCTCTGTTGCCAACTTGTTAACACCCCAAATAATGTAGTTTCTACACTCACACTGACATCTACATATATATATATATATTCTCATAGATTATATGTTTTCCATTATGATGTTTATGTCTTGATCAATCCCAAAATCGAATTTCAAATTTTCAAGTCGCGTATATTAGTTCTCAATTGATTGGACTCTATCCAACTAATATATTCAAGCCTGAAAGAATGGCCTTTTAGGAGGGTTCAATTCCGTTTGTATTGGTTCTCAACTGGTTGGATTCTATCCAGCAAGCATCTTTAAGCCCCAAAAGGTGGTATCTTAGGATGGTAAATGATCGTACTGTTTGCGAGATGCATTCTCAATTTGTTTTTATTTTCGGGTTTGGGTTAGATTTAACACTCTGATTTATATTTGAGGGTTTTTGTTTTGATGATTATGTTGTTGTATTGTAATTTTACTTTTAATATTAAAACTTCTTGCCTTAATTACAACTAGAAAAAAAAAAGTAATTATTGATGAATTACATAGAACTCGTGGAGCCTCCTGGAGATTTTTAAAATACTTAAAAAATTTAAAAAAAAGACCATCCACAAGCCCAAAAATATATTTACAAAACCAGTGAATGATTAAACCCGAAACGTACAAAAGCATAGAAACAAACAAATCTAAAAGAGATCTCAAACACAAGTTGTGGTGTACATCCCATCTCCACCCAACTCCACTATGACCACAGATCCACGTTCTTATACGTCAAACCACACCAAATATTCCTCCTCAAAATTAAAATTTCCCCGGAAAATTGAACAAACCAAGAAAGGAAAAACCTCTCTCTCTCTCTCTCTCTCTCATTCAATTTCTCCCACCACCACCACTTCAAGCTAGCTATATTGGAACTACTACTAGTATATTTTCATGCAAATATAGCTTAATTAATTGCACCATAGTGATTGCACTTGTACTTTACACTTTTGTTCCAATTATTTTGGAACTGATGCTAGCCGTGTCTCCATTGCTAACCAACAATGACGAGCCGAGAGAGATGGAGAGCAATACTAGTTTCGAAATCGACACCGACGAATTCGGGGACTTCTCGGATGCAAACTTGTTTATTGATTTTGATGATCTTTTCATGGGCATGGACGATGGAGAGGTCTTGCCAGACTTGGAGATGGATCCGGAACTCCTTGCGGAGTTCACGGTTAGTGGTAGCGGAGATGATTCCTCAGAGATGAACACATCTGCCGGGTCAGTTGAAAAGGCTGAAGATGTTCGTCAGAGAAAAGATGAGGAAGACAAGCTCTCTGGTTCGGGTTCGGGTTCAAGTACTAAAGGAGAGGAGATTATGAGTAAGAGAGATGAGAATAATTCAGTTGTGACTAATAAGAAAGAGTCCGACAAGGGAAGGAAATCATCGTCCTCTCAATCTAAGAATACCAACAACAATCAAGGGAAGCGAAAAGTTAAGGTAATTTGCGTTAGGGTCTAGTCAACTAATTGATTATGCTATCATATTATTGAACTTTTTGGGTTTTTCTTGGAATGTGTGTAGGTGGATTGGACGCCAGAGCTGCACAGGAGGTTTGTACAGGCAGTGGAACAACTTGGTGTGGATAAGGCAGTGCCTTCAAGAATTCTAGAGCTTATGGGAATTGATTGTCTCACTCGCCACAACATCGCCAGTCACCTTCAAGTAGACAAATTTTTATACTCTCTTTCAAATTTGGATGAAAAATATATGAATAAGTAACTCGATCTACCGAACTCAACAGCTGATATATCAGCTGTTATTCCAACTGTTGAGTAGTATGCATAAGATTTCACGTAATTCACTTGGATCTTGTGCGTAAACCTCAACCGTCGGCTCCCACATGATGGGATCTTTATCATTTTGGTATATGGATTGACTTAGGGTTTTGTTAATTATAATTGTGAATTGATTGTGAGGGTTTAATTTTCCAGAAATATCGGTCTCATAGGAAGCATATGCTAGCGCGTGAAGCGGAGGCTGCAAGCTGGACTCAAAAACGCCAGATGTACAGCGGCGCTGCCGCAAGTGGTGGAGGAGGAGGGAAGAGGAACATGAGTCCATGGATTGCACCAACCATGGGCTTCCCACCCATGACACCCGTGCAGCCACCACACCACCCTCACTTTAGACCTTTACATGTATGGGGCCATCCCACGGTGGATCAATCCGTAATGCACATGATGTGGCCTAAACATCTAGCACATTCACAATCTGCTCCGCCAATACAAACACCGCCGCCATGGGCTCCCGGAGCTCCTCCTCCGCCTCATGACCCATCTTATTGGCACCACCGCCAACGTGTAAGGCCTCTCAATCTTTCTAATTTGCGTATTTAAATTTTAAAAGGAAATTTCTTTCCATCTTATGGGTATATTCCCTAATTTGTTGGTATAGGTACCTAATGGACTGACCCCAGGAACTCCTTGTTTTCCACCTCCAATGGCAACAACGGTAATTAACTAACAACTTATCTCTCTCTCTGTATCGTATCTGTCCTTACTTTTTGGAACGTAGGGCTTTGGATACTTGCATGAACTATAATATACCGAATATCTATGTGTATATATAAATCTATTTCGTAATAAAAAGAATGAGCTTAATTTGTAGTAGTAGTAGTACCGACTTGACTGTTAAGGAACAACAATGCACTCCTTTATTAGTCCAAACTCGATTATCATTGATTCATTGTAAGATAATATCCGTTTTCTCAAGCCCAACTCATCACAGGGCCTTTCAGGACTTACGGTTTTAAAACGTGTCTTACCAAGTCAAATAAATCTTTTGACTTATAACCTATTAATTAGATATTTATTTTAGCGATATGAGACTTCTCTCAATATTTACTGTTATTGTATGTGTGCGTTTGTATATGTATATATGTAGAGATTTGCCGCACCACCTGTCCCTGGCATACCACCACCACATGCCATGTACAAAGTTGAACCAGGCATTGGTGTGCAGTCAGCCCCTCACCCAGCTCTATTAGACTTTCATCCGGTGAGCATCCTGTTCTCATCCAATTTAGCTAATTATATTGTTCAATCTTGAGTTTCACGTATATACACACGCGCGCTTATTACTAATCTTGGTATTTATTATTAAGAACGCTCAATTAAGTTTGATTTGTTCCATTTTGGGTGATTATATAAAACAGTCGAAAGAGAGCTTAGATGCAGCTATTGAAGATGTTTTATTGAAACCATGGCTGCCACTTCCACTTGGTCTAAAGCCTCCATCCACGGATAGTGTTATGGTGGAACTGCAACGTCAAGGAGTTCCCAAGGTACCGCCAACTTGTACTGCTGCCTGAACCCTAAAACATACAAGACCGGTGGTTCTACAAAAAACCCTAAATTCGACGACATTTCCCGCTCTTTTAGCATCTATTCGATCTAAGCGAGCTTTCTCTTTTCCTTTTCTTTAATTTAACCTTATCCCTTGTTAACTTCTTCATCACTAAAGAGAAGTATGGCGTCCTTGTTCTTGTACACCTTTGTTTATCACTAAAGAGAAGTTTTTGTAACGAATATTTATGAGTACCATATAAGTTAACTATGAGGGCATCATTTTCTGGTTTTTGTAAGCAGTCCATGTCCTTCTTTAGAGATTATTAACCTTTACTAATTGTACCCATGCATGCACAACTCACTTTATTACCATATCATCGACTATCAAAACACAATATATATATATATATATATATATATATATATATATATATGTCCGTATAGGAGAACTTCATGGATTCCACGTTTCTCCTTAAAGGTATTTCCCAAATGTACCCATTATCAGTAACCACTCTCCAGAAAAGCTTTAACATGGCAGTCTAGGCCAGTCTCAATAGTTCTTAAGCTTAGTCCACGTACCTTCTTCATTCGGTTTTCATTGAACTAGATGATTGTTAAGATCTTCAAGGCATGGGTTCGGGGATTGACCAAAAGAGATCCCAAATGCACAAATATTATTGGTATTTGATTCATTGTTCATGAGAATTACTTGCAGAAAATGTAATAACTTACACAAATATTTATTGGAAATGCAAGGTATAAATCACAAAATAAAATACTACAGGGTTTCCCAATACTTTGGAATCTAAGGTATCGAATACCATTTTCTTCTCATGTTAAACTTGAATGAACCCTTTATTGGATTAAAATAGAACTGTAGAGAAATATATTTATAGTTGAAATGAAACTTTAAACACATATACCTAATTTAACCGATTATCAATCAATCCATCTATCATTGGTATGGAAATCCAATTAATGCATCTTGAACCCACTAGTTTGTAATATACTATACTATAATAATCTTCATATTATCCAACACAATAATAAGACTTTATATATAATTGAGGAATTCAAATTGTTGAATAGAAAGAAAGCAGATGTAGACTCGCATTAAATTTTCAAGGTCCCTCCTTCCATATCCAAACAACAAGAGTCAGCGACTAATCACCAAATGCCACGTAAGGACCACTCACAGAGAGAGGGCGTTTGGATTCGGTGCTGTGGGGCCTACACACTGGATTTGGACCCACATCACGAGGGAGATCAAGAAAAATAGCAACCACAAGAATTTCATGGTTGGGTGTGTGGCCCACTATGTGACCGCAAGTACAGAAAACTCCAACGTTGGAGACATCTTACTGACGTGGCCGACCAATTGAGTCGCATCACGAACGTGACGGTTCTGACCCTCTCGAACGGGATTTTCACTTTCACTGTTCCTCGCCATAAAACGCACCGTACTGCATATATTATGTCTATGGCTATTTCGACAGAATATCAACTTTGAAGCATCAGTCGAGGTTTCTCAGTTTTTGCACTGAAAAATGTCGCTGCTCTATGATGACCAATATATGAGCCCCACTTCTGCGGAAGGCTGAGTGCGGAAAATTACAGTCTCATAGCATAGAAGAATGTTTTTTTTTTTTATATGTATTGATTAATCGTGCAAGTATATTAAACTTAATATTCATAAACATGTCTTGGACGATTCTATTAAGAGTTTATTCCACGTCAAATTGACATAACTCAAGCGAGTGATGTATAAGAAAAACGTCAAGTCTCTCTCACATAACCAATGATGACAGTTCAAGAATAACAAAGTCGTGCGAGCCTTTTGACCCAAAACATACAATATTAGTTTGTACTTTGTAGTATTTGGACTTGGTTTTCTAACGGATTTACTAGTCCATCAGTACACACAATATTTTCCATGTGTTGTTGTATGGTTTAGGACACGACATGTATTTTGTAACATTCATAAGTGGATTGTTCATTTGTACATTTTTTCCCTCATCTGAACCAAATCGTGGACTAATCCAAATTGAAGGACCAGAAGGCCTACATTTTAAGGCCTGATGAGAAGGGTATGGGCCACCGCTTGTCTTTTGCCCGTTTGTGTGTTACGTGGGCTTTTTTCTCCGCGGGCTGGGTTGCAATTTCTGAAGCAGCTGAATTTGGGCCTTCAAATCTAACGAGCAGCCCAGCCCATTGACATTGTACTTTTCTCGGCTTCTGGAGAATACTTCCAATCTAAAGTCAAAATATCCACACTCAAGAAACAAAAGAAAGGTCAAAAGCTTTGAATTGTCGGGACTGAAAACTAGTTGGCCTGCTGCTTTTGCTCCGATCATCACGCGAAACCCTGAAAATCTTCGCAAGATTGCTTCAGACAAAATTAAAGATCGGTATCAACTCTAATTATATTTTTTTTACCTTACTGACACACCCTTTCTTTCCATTATTTGGGGCCCATCCCATTAAGCATGATGAACACTTTCTATAAGCTCCCTGATTGAGTACTCCTGCGCGGAAGATGTACGGGACTAACCAATAGGGCGAGATTACAGGATGTAAAAACACATCGTTAGAAAAGCACCCGTGTGAACATGAATGGACAAAGCCAAAGCGAGAATGTCGACTTGAGAAGCGTAAACATTAGTGAGAATCCAATGCCTCAAACACCTAAGGGTCCCTCCTCCTCCTACAAAGAAAGAAAGAATATATTCTGACATTTACCATCGTTAAATTATTGAGCTAAGGTCATTCAAAGTGTCTTCAAGAGAAAGCATGTCTACCCAGGAAGTAATAATTTCAAATCAAGTGTTCTACTTTCTTTTGGTACTATATATGCCTAACTCACTCAACTACCAAGTGACCCATTTCAATTTCATGATCACTAATTCCCCACAAAAAGCAGAGGAGATGTCCACATTGTCACACTAACAAAAGAAAAAGAAATTGCACATCTTTAGACATATTGTCATGAGAGAGAGGAGCACATGGAGCTAGCCTTTACTTTCCTCAATCTGCGCATACTTCCCCGGCCAATTTGGACCCTATAAGAGCACCACAAGGCCATTGAAATCTCCAGTACCTAAAACTCAAAACCCATCAAATGGCAAAGCAAGTTTCTTGTTTCTTCCTCATATTGTTCTTCTCTTCTACTGTCCAAATTCAAGCCAGAGACAGCTTCTTCTTTAGCAAGCTCACGCACTACAGCATTAACAAACACCATGAGAAGAAACCCAAGAAGCTTATTCCTCCACTAGTGCCACCCACATTGGCTCCAACCCAAACCCCAGCTCCAGCTCCAGCACCAACCACAATCCTCCAAAGTGGGCTTGATGAGACTGACCTTGTAAACCAAGAATTGAGTGGTTTCAGCTACCAAAGCAACAACAATGAGTACAAATTAACAGGTGAGACCCCCTTGACAGGCCATGAGAATGAGAATTACAACAACAACAACAATGGGTACGGATTGAATGAGAATGGCTATGAAAGTAGCAATTACAACAACAATGGCTACTCTAGCAATTATAAGAGCAGCAACAATGGGTATTATGAGATGGAGAGGCAGGGGATGAGTGACACAAGGTCTTTGGAGAATGGTAGGTACTACTATGATGTCAAGAATTATAATCCAACTGGTTATGAAGGTACCAGGAATAATGTCCAAAGTTATTATGGAAATTCTGAACAGAGCTCTAATGAGCTCAAATCCATTGAAGAAGAGTACCAGAATCAAGAGGCGTACCAGGAGATCCCGGAGGAGTATGTGCCATAAATCTTACCTGATGAGTAAAGAAGAAACTAAGTTATATTTTGTATTATGTTTTCTTTTAAATAGTTGAACAATGTTTTGGTATGAAAATGAAAAAGGGTTTGGAGAATATAGCTTGGTATATGTGCCTGCTTCACAGGGATCAACAAATTCTTGAACCTTATGGAGCTGTAGTTAGTTTGAAGAATGTTAATTATGTCATTGTATTCACATCTCACTTTCATTCTCCCTCCTTTAGTTGCAATTCTTCTGCCCTATTTTATGTGTGTTCCTCTGGATAACCTTTTTGCTAGGCACATCCCACATATCATTTTTTTTTTGTGATCGACAAACCAAGCAGCTTGCCCTTCGAACAGGTGAGTAGGTGAGTGGCGTAAATTTTGGGTTGTCTGAACAATCTTCATCATGTTGACGACAGATAAAATTGGATCAAAATCCATGCGAGAGAAATGAGGCTCCCAACTCCTCCCCAAAAGTGGTCAGGCCCATGAAACCAAGAAAATCCCAGGAGAATACTCCTAACTAGTTAGTTCGAATTCCCGATCTTATTGTCATATGATTTTTCTCACATCTAGCTAGTTATTATTGAGAGGAAGAAAAAAAAAAACTTCGTCGTTGTATTTTACTCTAAGTAATACAAGTTGTTGGCTTAGAAAAGCTAGTTAAGTAAAATAGCTAGTTCTTTGACTTCATTGCTATAGAAAATTGCAATTATTACATATACAAAAGGATCAAAACATTCATCAGCCTATAGTAATATTATAGTTAATTTGGTTACTCTCATTGGTCCATAATTTCTGATTTATTAATCAATTTAGGATTTCCCACATCTCAGGATGGAATTCAAAGCCCCATAATTCTTCTGGTTCTAACTCCACTTCACTAGAGAATCCATTGATGAATGCACAAAGTCTCTCAGTTAATATTGCTGCTTCAAAACCATACTCTCCAATCTGCATCAGATTAACAGAGGCCAAGAAATTAAATATCAATAATTATGATTATTAATTTGCTGCTATAATCGAATTTATATTAATTACCTGCGCATGTATTACATGGAAATTTGAGTTTCCAACAACTGAGAAATTGGCATTGACAACGTCCACACCATCTTCATGAAGCAATCGAATCATTTCATAGAATATGAACTCACTGCCTAACCCAGTAATCAAAGTTATCTCTAGAGCAGAACCCATTTCTCTAATTTCAATGTGAGGTGATTTCATGCTTGGTGCAGCAGTAGTAGCAGCAATAGCTTCACAATATGATCTTTTCTTGCTCAATAATTTCTCTTTTTCTTCCCTTGATTTCTTCAATCTTTTCTCCAAGCTCTTTATATAGTCCACGGCTTCATCTACCTGATCAGGCAGAGACAATGCCTCCTGCACATGGATATCCACAATAAGACATCAACCATATCATCATATGTCTTTTAAGGTACATGAACTTGACTCATTTAAATGTAATGATAGTACGTAATCCCAGTTATCTCAGCTGCCAAGTTGTAGTACACACAGGATTTCATGTGTATCATGTGGGACCTACGAATTTACTTGGATTCTGTGCGTCCAACTCAGCAATTGAAATAACTGAATTACCAACTACTTGTGCCTTTATCATTTTTTGTTGATTTAAACAAACATGCATGCATGCACACACATTAACAAACACTTGATTTTGTACATAAAAAGTCTATACATATCCTCTTATATATATACGTGATGTAAACACACATAGATGCATAATTAACAAGAGATTTGATAATATTAACTTGAACTTGGAAATCCTAATTGAAAAAAAGAAGAAGAAGAAGAAAGAAAGACCAATCAATTATAGATCTTTTGTAGCACACTTGATTAATTAACACAAGTATACGTATATATGGAGAGGGAGGGAGGGAGGGTTGGGAATTATACGGTACCTTGGAGGTTGCTGTACTGGGGAGGAGGGAGTTGAGGTCAGAGAAGAGGGTCTTCATATGAAGTCTTCTATTTTTCTCAATTACCTTTCTCTCTATTTTAGTTGAAGAAGAAGAAGAAGACGGTCGACTCATCACCATCTCCATCTAGCTCGAGAGATGATATTCACTAATGGTGGTGTGAAGGAAAACTCAAGTTTCTTGACTTGAAATGTTTCTGTTGGTACATATATATATATAGACACAGTGACATACACCGGCCATAAAGTGTCTAATTTAAGCCCCTTTTTTTTTAAAAAAAAGTTAGTGAGAACACCATCAAGTCGTCATCTAGAGTGACGCCATGGATAGACTACTACTGTCCACAGAAGATGCCGCGTCCTCTTCTCCTATTAGTCATTATCAAGTAAAGCATGCCATTTTTAAGTTAAAAGAGGTAAGTAAGAAAACAAAATCATGAATGTGTTTGGATGAGATTTACGAGTTTGACGGTATTTTTCTCTCTCTTTGTTTTGATAAAAATCAAATTTATTGTAAGAGAGACATAAAATATTTCGGGTTCATATTCAATGGTACAAAATTTTCATGTTCAATTTAATTTTTATTTGAAAAAAAAATTATCTTTAGACTGGTAAATTCAATAAAAACAAATTTGTAAAAAAATGTTTTTTACCTCCCCCAGCCTTGCTATCAGGATTCGAGAGTGAAACTTTTAATTGTCGTCTTGTTTTTAATGGGAATCAACTGTAGCAATTACGGCTCAAGACATCCATCCAACATTTCACACTTGCGTTGACTAGCAATGAAAGAGCTTCAACCTATTCTTTTAGTGTCTGCTGCACCAAGTTATAGTGACACACATGTGACATGTCCACTCTTGTCTTTTCCTTTTTCGACGACCTTTTCATCATTTTCGTGGAAATTCAATTGTTCTAAAAGACTCCAACCACCAATTGTTATTGTTTCAGCCATTTAATCCCAACTAATTAACTTTGTCAATTTATCCCTAAAGGGTTCCCCGAGTTGATTCTTAAAATGCCATGTAAACTCAAGGGAAAATAACGGATTATTGGCTAAGATGGGAAACTTAATTGTGATAAATCTTAGCCGATGAGTTCAAGCTTTATGGGTATTTTCATTACTGAAATTTGTGATCGATATGGATTATTGTTCAACCCAGCATGTGCGAATGTCACCTTACGTTATCTCCTATGTTGGGTCTCGGCCCAAGTCTCAATTGGTCCATGGGATTTGCAGGGTCTTCTATGTGGCAGGGGGTTTACTGATCAATTATCTGATGAACAGTTGAGTGAATTATACGTTACCAAGAAAGTGTAAACTCATGCGTCCAAGGTTCGGAACCTCTCGTAAACACTTTGAGAACCCCTGGTAAAATGACAACGACTTACCTTGATCCGTATATACAATTTCTAAGGATGCTATGCAGGGGTTCGGAGATTTATTTCATCAAAACGGGTTCAAAGGGCTCTGCCTTGGGGAGGTTACCACTGTATTAAAAAAAACTGTCAACTTCTGCCGTTAAAAAAAAGAGAAAATTGTCAACTTACCCTGAATGTCCGAAATTGTACATTTATTACTTTGACTGATTGACTTCATGACTTCTTGTTGTTGACTATTCTCCCGCGGTGTCCAACTTCCAGGAACTTTACACATGCGTAATAGTCGCAATATTCATGCCTTGGATAGCCCACGGAGATGTAAACTGCAAGTACACTGAATGAAAAAGGTGTCAATATTTTTGTTCTCTAGCTCTTGGGCTTGAACCAATGGAGACTTGGAGAGTGGAAGTAAAATATGAATAGTGAAGCAACAGATGGGGTTTCCTAGGGAGCTACGTTTCAGCCTTTATATGTTGTTGCGTCTTGGGTCGGCAAAACCAAGCAAGATTTTTGAGTCGTTTTTTTAACCGAACAACTACCGGTTTCTGTATGTCCTCTGAAGTTTGAACATCTTAGTGAATGTAAATCCAAGGACTGTCATATCCAACAATTCTCATAATACTGATGACAGTTAAGATTGGGTAGAAATCCATGCGGATGAAAAAGAACTCCTAATCCCCTTTTGAAAATGGATCCTAAACCTAAAGCCCATGAAACCAGGAAAATACCACTAACTAATTCGAATTCTTGATCTTTCAAATTTGTATGACTGCTTCAATAGGAATTGAATTTATTTATTTCATCCCTCAATTTTTTACACCCATTTCAACCCCCATCCAGCTGGTATGTTGGATGTTTAAGGAGACTCTACATCTGTATTCATAATCAATCGATATCCCACAAGTCAGGGTTAAAATCTTAAAATGAGAGACAATATTTGAGGATAATACTATTTTATTTTGGTCAGTGGGACCACGGTTGTTTAAGTCCTTCATGGGCTCCCTGGATTGGGCTCTTTGAAATGATGAGTCTTTATGTAGCCCGCTTCCTTCAGGGGAGTACAGAATACTTTATAATTAGCATTATGTTCACCGCAATGTTAATCTTGACAAATATGAATACGTCGCCGGGAATGAGCAATATCAAAACCCGGCAGGTCAATACAACTTCAATGGCGAGAGAGTTCCATTCGGGCCTCAGCCTCACTGGGACTTGAAATCGATCGACGAGGTTTGTCGAATCAGAATCAGAGGGTGGACACTCGACAGGAGGTCCGGAGCAGCGGATCCTTCTGCTGATCAAGATACCAAGACTCAGCTTCAAGATTGCAACCAGAAGAAGAGGGAATTGAAGTTGGAACTTGCACAAAAGAGGAGAGAGTATCGCAAGGCTAACTTATTTTACTTGACAAGGTTTATGATCAAGAAGCTTGGGTTAAGCCCAGGAGACTCCAGATCACTCTTGGATGCTCTTAATGCGCTGGGCTGACGACGGAGGAGAGATAATCCTTTAAGAGCGCCTGGATGATCAGGCGATGGACCCGACGATGTGGATCCAACAATTGGAGAAGAAGAAGAACAAGTGGAGGAGGAGGAGGATGAAAATTTAAAAATCATGTAAATAAAGAAAACCAGAAGCAACATCATTCAGAACTTCAATTCTTTCATTCCAACTCAACATTGGAACTATCATCAAAACCAAAATTTCTCGTCTAAGCTACCATTTTCCATGTAATCATATACCAAAACGAAATCTCCCTCTATCTCTTACTCTTACCTACCATCCTCGAATACCTACGAAGTCCCAGTGCTCGAATGGCACAAAGAAGAAAGCTTTCTAATGGTACTACTAATTACAGAACAAGTTGGTGTTGATCTGTACAGGAATTTTGACATACATTTGATGGTGCAAACGCGCATTGAAAGTAAGATACGCATACCGGGTTCAGAAACATAACTAGTCTCTACGTATCTTCGGCCTGAATAATGTACTAATCTCAGTTCAACTTCTCTAGCCCCTCAAGTGCAGGTGCAAAAGGTGTTCAAGAAGATCAGCCATCACCACATTGAAAACTTGAATTATTATATATACAAGATACACTATTAACCATTAAACGGCCGCTTGAGGAATTGCTGAGTAGTGAGTACATGTATAAATCTATCTCTCTACACAAACATGTCATCAAAATTGACAAATTCTGAATGTGCTTTTGTTGTAAACTGGGAAGGAAATAAATCATACGATAAAAGGAAACACTTACTGTACAGAGAGCCTTGCGACCCGGAAAAATCTGTCATATTGACCAGACTTTTCTTGACTATCTAAAGAACAGATTGAGTATCAGGTTTTACTCCTGATTTCTCTGTCTCATGACGGAAGCATCATTCCATTATCGACTGCAGCCTTCAATTGCATGCCGACTGTTCTGAAGCTTTGCCCTTTGAACTCGTGCTCGCCGAGCAAATTCTTGGATTTGGCGATCCTGCTCTTTAAGCATCTGCTCCACATTGTTTGATTGAACAAGTAATGGGCCAGAAACATAAATCTTGTTTCCTTTGGGTCCATGAACCTGCTGAGAAAAACATGAACAATTTCTCCAGCATTAACGCACAAGGTTAATCAAGACAGTTTCTGCAGGAAACTAAGTAAAACAATGAAAGCAAATTTTAATTTCAGTGAAAAATGATAATAGGTTAGAACCCAATATAACATTTCCACCATCCAAAAGCATCTGGAGTAATTTGAAAATGTTAATGTACGTGTCTCGAAGAGCATTTTGTGAATTACTGAGTTCATCACAGTTAAAAAAATCAACTGCGGAATCTATATGACAGTATTCCACATATTTTTAAATTGTAATATTTGAATCAGGGAATGATGTCAAGAAACTAACCAGACTTGATTCTCTATCAACAAATTTTCCACCTCCCGATTGAGGAGACTTTGTGACCTTCTGCATGTCACATTTTCGATCCTCCTTTCCTGCGAACTCCAATTGATTAAGAGAGCCCCTAGACCTGCCAACTTGCTTTATTGTTTCTTGCTGCGATGCACTTAATTTTCCTTGCCATACTTCAGCCGACGAAGTTCTAGCTGCAACTAAACCCGATAAGTTCGACAAATTAGTTCGGGCTGATATTGCAGGAGGGACATCATGTTCCTTTCCAGCCTTTGCCCGTCCAGTTCCATGAACTAATGGCCCTGAATAAGAAACTTTCTTATGTTGATGCTCCACAGAGTCTTTCTGTACAGATTGTCTTAGTTGAGAGGGATCAACCAGAAATCCAGAATTAGTTTGCTGCTTGTGAGAATTATAGATCTCACTTCTACTCTTTGAACTCGTTTGATATCCTCTCTGCAACAAAGAGCAAAATATAATTGTCAGACAGAAAACTGGATATTTGAATACACCCAAAAGATTAAGATACCACATGCATAAAAAAAAAAGCGTTAAGAAGTGTCCAAGCCACCGTCAACAGAGTAATACACAAAATAGATGCTTAATACTTTTTTATTATTATTATTAAGGGTACGGGCTTGATACTTTAGCCATCAGATATACAACCTAAATCCAAAATAGTATCCTATGACTCTCGATCAGAGCAACCAACTAAAGAAGCTATTGAGTTGAAACAATGGTCAATTATCGAGGATAAAAATTGCAGGAAACAAGGCTGTATTTTCATATGGAACAAGAAGTGAAAAGCTTCAAAAGAAAGAAAAAGAAGCCTCGTCAAAGCAGGTAGATTCATAAAAAAAGCTCCAAAAACTTGGTCCAGTATCTGCTGGCAAATTATGTCACCTGCAGGTTACTCTCTCTACTATTCAAAGTTCAAACTACAAATATTTCTCTGTTTTGTCTCAACAAATAAATCTATTAAGTTCTTCCCAAAAGAGCTGACTGCTGAGGTACGATTTGTAACTTAAAGCCAAAGGAAACATCCTCTTTATTATAGACAAAACAGTTCCAGCACACAATAAGGCTCTTTCTTTACTAGCAAACTCATTAATGTAACTCCACTATCAAAATATAGATTTCCCCAAAAAGAAATACAAACTTTTTTTTATATGAAAAAGAAAGACATATAAACTTAATATCAGATTCTCCAGATTCAAGTTTGACCAGTTGAATGCGGATCCAAAACCGGAATACTGAATAGGAGTTACCTGGCCTGACGACACTAATTGAGCATGCGCATTAGGAGCTGGGATAGGATCTCTATCAAGAGATCCTCTTGGTCCTCTCCTTTGTGGCTCAAGCTTTTGGCCCCTGCCTCCTACTGCTCCTTCCCTATAAAAAATTAGCACAGGGGTTAATAGTGTAGATGACACTTAAGCAAGTAAAATCAACATGGCAACATAACACAAGTCAAGAATATTATATAATAGCCAACACAAGGATATAGTCCACCAAACTAACTTAAGGAAATGACATTTCATAACCCAATATTCTGTTTAAAAACCTCAACAGCCGAAGATAGTTAGGGTAAACAACTCCCGTGCACAAGGATCCTATAGTGGGTACTGGGTAGAGTCGGGGACAGAAATTATGCGCGCAGACCTTGCGTCCACATAATATATGAAGAGGAACAGCCAAAGACAGATAATTCATTTTACTCCATTAATGAAGGCGTCAAACTTAGAGAATATCTAGCATTCATATCTTATGATGCAACAGAATGTAAGTTTCCACCACTTTTGTTAACTATTAATATACCTTCTAGCTTCTTCATCTCGCCTTTTAGCATCAATCTCCTTGCTGGGAGGATATTTGGGCAAACTCGAAGGATCACATGCAAGCGGTTCTACTGAAAAGAACTATTCAAGAGAACCAAAGATGAATAAGTTTACAACCAGAAAAGCTAATGACGTGATAAACTTTATAACAATAAACATGGTAAAAACAGTAAATTAATCACTTCTATTGAAATATAAGATTACATTATTCTCTTCGTCATCAAAGCTTTTATCAAAAAAAAAAAACAAAATTCAAGAGAAATTAGTTGGAACCATCAATAAAGGAAATATGCATACCTCACTCTTAAGTGCGGAAGCAGCAGTTCCTCGATGAGCTGGATCTACGGAAAGCAAGCTCTCCATAAGCCTTACAGCTGGCTCAGGAAACTGTTTGAATGTTTCTGCAATGCATCTTCTGTAGGGTTGTACAGGTTTAAATACTGTTGAGTGAGGCAATTTTGACGTTCTCCAATAATCTTCAGATGGTGAGCCACATAGCTTAAAAATCTTATGCAATTGCTCAACCTATGAGGCACAAATAACTTATATTATGAGGAATATATAAGATTTCTAGAAAAAAGAACCATCTGTATTAAAATGTCTACTTCGAGATCCACAAAATAAAAAGTCTTGTGACATATCAAAACGCTACCACAGGAATGGGAGAGGAGATTTGAGGCCCAAAGAACAGTATAAAGGGGTACGACTTAACAGCTACCAAATGTACATAAATGGTTCCACTGTATCTCAAGGTCCTAGAAGATGAATTTTGTTTTTCACACACGGAAAACTAACACATGAAAATCTGTAATGATGATGCAAAGATATACAGATAACAAAATTGAAGCTTATCAACAAAACTGACAAAGGAAAATTAACAAATTTAAATTTTTGACGTCCTATCATAAAACTTTTACAGCGCATTCAACCTCGCACAACTGCACACAGATGTGAACTTAAAACTTTTGTTCTTCCGTCAAATTAAAAGTAGAAGTGTTGAACTACTTCTTTTCCATTCTGTTCTGTTTTGTTTTTAATGTTCCTACGTGCTAATGTCAGGAAGAGGTAATCAATGACATAAGTCACATAACTATGGAATTCCACACATTTAAACCAAGTTTAGCAGCAAGTGAAAAGCATCAATCCTTGCATGCACAAGGAAAATAGATTCATATGAATGATACCTCTGTTTTTCCAGGCAAAATAGGCTTCGCGGCATATAATTCCCCAAGTATGCAACCAGTGCTCCACAAATCTACTGCAACTCCATACTTAGATGCTCCAAGTAAAAGTTCTGGTGGTCGATACCACAGAGTCACTACACGACTCGTCAATGGAACGCTATTATGAGGATCAAAAAAACTTGCTAAGCCAAAATCCGCAATCTTCAAAATACCATTGCCATCAATAAGAAGATTTGAACCCTTTATGTCACGATGCAGAATGCCATGCCTATGGCAATGATCAAGTCCACTTAATAGCTGCTGCATATAACACTTAACCTAACAAGAAGAAAAAAAAAACTTTAGATGTGAAGAAAATTCAGTTGAAGCCCATGGTCAAGTTAATCAATTAACATAAAGTTAAACCACAGCACGTTGCAGCATCCAGGTAGGATCATATTTAACTGAGCTGCAATTTGATAGATTGAAAAGCATCTTAAAAAGAAAATAAATAAAAGGCTGTAAGAGTACCTGCGGTTCTGTGAACTTCATTCCAGGAATGGATGCAAGTCCCGTTAGATCATGTTCCATATACTCAAATACTAGGTATAAGCTGGATGAGATCTGGGAAGTAATCAATCCTTCCAGTTTAATTATATTTGGATGGTCAAGTCTACGCAAAATAATAATTTCCCTGGCCATAAACTTCACACTCTCAAGGTCATGAATGTCAAAGCGAACTTTCTTCAAAGCAACAATTTTATCATTAGTGATATCCCGAGCCTTGTATACGCAACTATAAGTTCCTTGGCCTATCTGCAAGAACACATTGCCAGCCAGAAGAAGGTAGTGAGGACGTTTCATTATACAAGTGCAAGGCTGCAAAACCCTTACCTTTCCTCCACCCATCCCTACCCAACCCCAAAGACAAGAAATGGAACCACACATACAAAAGGAAAAAAGAAACACATAAACGAGGCAGAGAAAGATATATTGAATATAAGCTCAGAACAATGCAAGAACTATGAACAGCCAGAGTCACAATCTCAAAAGGACTCTACTTAAAGAACTAAATGGAAATTCTTGTCCATCAAATGGCAAGAGCAACCATACTAGCAGTTTTCACTTTCCTGAATGAGAGATCATTTCAAACAATTTGGAGGAGGTATCAAGGAATTCCAGACCAATCATCATGCTATATAGTACAAATGGTTGTTTCCTTACCCCTCCAATTAGGCAATTACAACTTTACTCTAAAACAATTCAAAGTAGGCACCGAAAAAACAATCTAAGTGTACAACTAAGAGATACAACCAATCTCCATTGCAATATCCACTCAGGTAAGTAACATGCATCAAGTAAATATATAGCATCAAAACCAACATAAAACCATGGAGAAGCACCAATTCAAAAAGGGAACATACTTTTTCCAACTTTTCAAATGTGGTAGCACGCCGCGGCACCAATCCATTGATAGCTTCACCGGCGACTGAAGCAAGCCAAGATGGCCATCCTGCTGCAACCTGTTCTCCTTCTATACTCTTTGGGACCCTTCCCAAACTTTGATGACAAATAGTTGTAGCTTCACAATTCTCTTCCTTCTTCTTCCCCACCTGATCAGCAAAATACCTATTCGAACCAGTTGTTTTCTTATCAATCAACATAATCTTCGCCTCAGCACTATCCAATCTATCCTTTGATCGACCTACCTCCTCTCTTTTGCCTGAACTAACATGTGCAACACGCCTATCTATTGACCCTTTACGCGACACCCGCCTCTCATTCGGGCTTTCCCGGTCAGCCTTAGAGCTTATGCAACCCATATTGCCGTATTATCCAACCGTAGCTTCAGAATCCTCCTTCACCAACAAAATTCACCCCCGAAAACCGATACTATACTTCCAAAAACTCCATCTTTTGCCATCCCATCAAAATAGAATCAACTTATGCCAATTCTTGAAATAATTTTCAAGCTTTGGCCTAAACCCGACAGATCAATTAGACCCAATTCAAGACCCTTAGACACAGATTGTCAAAAACATGGACTAGAAGACCAATCATTCAAGCTCGATCCTTATCTTCACCCAAACATTCAAAGTCGGCAATAAACACCCCAAATTCTAGAAAGAAGACACTAATCTTATCAAATCGGATAAATTGACACAATACGATTGAAACCCAGAAATCAATCACTATCGTTCTTCTGAAAAGAACCGAGATTTCCTGCAAATTCAACCCAATTCAACCCAATTCAACCCGTTAAACAGTATCCCGAAAGCTCTGAAGAGAGTAGTTAAAGAAAGAAAGCGAGATATAGACGATAGGCGGAGAGAGTTGATAAAGGCTTAATTACCAATAAACAGATACATGCTTGGCTTTGGTTTTTTTCGGTTGACTCTTCAACGCACATATAAACACGCAAATAAATATAGATAACCACGTTGTGTCGTTGTTATATATATAAAAAGGAAGCGGCCTTTGCCGGCTGTGCTTAGTCAAAAGAACCCACTAATTCTCTCTCATGTTCAATTCAATATCTTTTCCGTTGCAATATTTTCTTCTATTTTATCTCTCTGTCTGTGATCTGTCAAGATTTTGACAAGATTAATTAATCAAACCGTTTTTGGGTTCAAAAAAGCCAAGTGAGTTTTTCTGAAAGTTGCGATCAACGCGTTTTGATTTGGACACTCCCCTGTGAAAAGAATCCGAGAATCGTGTCAAGAATGACGAGAAAAACTATGGACAAGAATATGACGACGTTTGTTTAACCGTTTAACGGGTTTTCTGTTCATGCAAACAATCCTTAAACAGTTCACCCCACTGTTTGTCAGAAACTATGAGCCAAATAGAAACAAAAAAAAGATTAACAAGTCAAAGCCAGATTCAAAATAATAGAAAATGAAGTGCGGAGAGTTGAACGTGTAAAATACGGTCTAGAAATTTTCAATTTTTAATTGACGTGCTGCGGGGATTGAACTATTGAAGCCATCACAAAAAAAAATAAAAAAAAAAATATATATATATATATATAGATATTCAACCTTTTAAAGAAACAAATTTGTTGCCGAAGAATTGTAACCCAAAGAGAAGTTACTTCTCATTGAGCAACAGCAGTGAATATAAAGTTTTTGTTAGATAAATTGCTTTACTGGTCAAAGTTCAGCTTGTACCAAATTGCAGAAATTCCAAAGCTTACCAGCCAAAACCCACCAAATCCAACCTCCAAAAGCACACATTCCAATAAAACCCAACATTCACCAATGGATCCAATTTCAGATCTCACACTCTCATTGAAAGTATCAAGCATCCAATGAACTCTCTGAGGTATTAAATTCAGAAATTGCACTGTAAAACTTACTCCATTTCTTGAAGTTGGTATGAAGAACAGAATCAAAGAAGCTCTCTTTTGAGGTTAGCTTTCCTTACTTGTTAATTAGTCATCTGCATTCTCCATTCAATAATTGCAAGAGATGTATGTGTTTGGTCATGGTGTTGAAACTATTAGAGCCTGAGAAATACATGTTGTATTCTTTTGTTCCTTCTTATATTTTTACACCTGTCAATATGTAATAGGCTACTCTTTAGGGCATCTCTTGTACACTCAATATAAATACCATCTCTCAACCTCAGCAGCCGTAACCTTTAATGCTGCTGAGAATTGTCCAGCAACCTTAGTTCCTATTTCTTTACTTGGTATCGAAGCACATGGCTAGCAACAACGACGACGATCCGAAGATTCATTCAATCTTAGAAGATTCTGCGGGGAAAGATCAAGCCTCAACCTTGAGGAACACGAAGAGCAGAGAAATGTCTACTGACTCAGTGTCCACCGGCTCTCTCAGCCTTCCGAAATCGACTGGATTCTCTGGTAATCCTCTGGGCTCTTATTGCTCAGTAAAACTCAATCATGAGAACTATTTACTGTGGAAAAATTTCGTCCTACCAGTGATTCGTGGCAATCGTATGGAGGGTTTCATCACTGGAACCAAAAGGCGTCCACCGCAATTTATTTCCTCTGGTGGTAATGATTCACTAAAGGTTGAGAACCCTGATTGTGAGGAATGGGTTGCTCAAGACCAGACTCTGTTGGGATGGTTGTATAACTCTATGGACATAGACGTAGCTGCTGAGGTAATGGGGTGTGAGACCTCACAAGAACTTTGGGAATCAACTAGAGATGTCTTTGGAATCAGAACCAAGTCAAATATCACCTTTTACAAGCAGGAGTTCCAAAAACTACAGAAGGGTGGCATGAAGATGTCCGAGTATCTGAAGACTGCAAAACGACTGGCTGATAATCTTGCTCTGGCCGGAAAACCTGTTCCTTTGGAGGATTTGGTTGAACAAATTCTCACTGGACTGGACTCACTTGAGTACAATCCGGTAGTGTGTCAGATTCAAGAGAAAGAGACCATTACTTGGGTAGATTTACAAGCCAAACTGTTGAGCTATGAAAGAAGACTGGAACAAATCAATGCTGGACTTACTTCCCTAAGTTTGGGTCAGGTTTCTGCGAACTTTGCTGGAACAAGAGGACCATTTCATCAAAACAATCAAGGTGGCCAGGGAAGAAGCCAAGGTCCTTCTCAGGCTAATCAATTTCGAAATCACGGGTCGAGTCGCAACAACAGCCCGAGTCAATCTCGCTCTTCTGGTACTTCTGGTCATAGAGGAGGACGATATGGTAGAGGCAGGGGAGGAAGGAACAACAACTCTAGGCCTCTTTGCCAAGTTTGTGGTAGAATCGGTCACACTGCAGTCAAATGTTACTATCGGTATGATGATACCTATCAAGGAACACCTCCAGACCAGCAAAGAACTAACAACAACAATTCTCCTCCAGCTCCAACTGCCTATGTAGCCAACTCTGAAACTGTCAGTGATCCCGCGTGGTACGCTGATAGCGGGGCTAGTTCTCACGTCACTGACGATGTCACTCACATCGGACAAGCATCTGAATATCATGGTAATCACACTCTTACTGTTGGAAATGGTAACAAATTGCCCATTGCTCATATAGGAAACTCCACCCTGCATACACCTGCTAATAGTATCCTATATTTGAATGACATTCTGCATGTTCCAGAGATTAAGAAACGGTTGCTTAGTATCTCTCAACTTACTGCTTTCAATAATGTAATTGTTGAATTTAACTCTTCTGGTTGTATTGTTAAGGACAAAACAACAGGAACAACTCTACTTAGAGGGAAGCTTGAGGATGGATTGTACAAGCTTGCTATCTCAACCAACAAACCAGTGTTTTTAACTCCTTTTGGTTCAGACAATCCTAAGTTTTCAACTCAGAAGTCTCGTTTCAATTATGTCTATGTAGCTGATTATGTTAATTCTGCTAGTACTATGTTTTCCAATTCCCTAAGAGAAGTGTGGCATAGGAGATTAGGCCACCCCTCATCTAGAGTTCTTGATCAAATTCTGAGAAATTGTAATCAGAAAGTTTCTATTAATGAAAAACAACCCTTTTGTGATGCTTGTCAGTATGGAAAATCCCATCTTTTACCTTTTAAATCATCTTCTTCTCATGCATCTAATCCTCTTGATCTTGTGCATACTGATTTGTGGGGACCTTCACCTGTAGTCTCTACACATGGGTTCAGATACTATATTCACTTTCTTGATGATTTTAGCAGGTTAACCTGGCTTTTTCCACTACGAAATAAATCTGATGCCTTTGGTGTCTTTACTCAATTCAAAACTCTTGTTGAAAATCAATTAGACAGGAAAATCAAGTGTCTTCAATCTGACATGGGGGGTGAGTATCAAAGCTTCAAGTCCTTTGTACAACAACAAGGTATTAGTTTCCGACATTCTTGCCCACACACATCTGCTCAAAATGGTCGAGCTGAGAGAAAACATAGGCACATAGTAGAAACTGGTCTTACTCTCTTGGCTCAGGCACATATGCCTCTCAAATATTGGGTTGAAGCCTTTCAAACGTCCGTATTTCTCATCAATCGACTCCCCACCAATGTCCTCGATGGTCGTACTCCTATTTCCACACTGTTCCATATATCACCAGATTATTTCTCTCTTAAGACCTTCGGGTGTGCTTGCTTTCCCTGCCTCCGACCTTATCAGACCCAGAAGTTTCAATTTCATACTACAAAGTGTGTTTTTCTAGGATATAGTGATGCCCACAAGGGATACAAATGTGTCAACTCAACTGGTAGAATTTTTATTTCTCGTCATGTGGTCTTTAATGAATATGAATTTCCTTTTCAGACTGGCTTTCTCAATACTTCACAACCTGAGTCTACCACTTCCCTTCACCCTCCTCACTGGTTCCCTACCTTGCCCTCGTCTTCCATCTCATCCGGTACCACAATTCTTCCTCAGGTTTCTTCTCCAGTGGAGTATGTCCCTGCTACACCTTTGTCTCTACAATCACCTGAGAAATCTGGAACTGGGGTGATACCCCCTGTAGAGGTTGATAATGCAGCTGTTTCTAGTGCTGCTAATGATGTCATTGCTACTACGCAGCAAGCACCTATGCTGCAAAGTAGTGCCCCTATTGATTCATCCACTGCGAAGTCACCCAGTGCAGGTCCTGCTCCACCTCCTCAGTCCAGTGTCAACGCTGGTCATCCCATGGTGACAAGAGCCAAGGTCGGCATTCACAAACCTAAAACTTATCCCTCTGAATATCACATGTACTCAGCCTATAAGGATTCAGTCCCTACTGAGCCTCTTTCTTTGCAAGAGGCCTTGAGCTCTCCCTATTGGCGTGCTGCTATGCAAGATGAACTTACTGCTCTCACTGCAACCAAGACTTGGATTCTGGTTCCACCTTCTTCCACCTATAACATCGTGGGAAACAAGTGGGTTTTTAAAGTCAAATACAACTCTGATGGTAGTTTCCAAAGATGTAAGGCCCGACTCATGGCAAAAGGGTTTACTCAAACACCCGGAGTGGATTTTTCAGAGACCTTTAGTCCTGTTGTCAAGGCCTCTACAGTTCGGGTTGTTCTTACTCTTGCTGTCTCCAAGAACTGGACAGTCAGGCAACTAGATATCAACAATGCCTTCTTGAATGGCACTTTACAGGAGACTGTGTATATGCAACAACCAGCTGGGTTTGTGAATTTGTCTCAGCCCCATTATGTCTGTAAGTTACAAAAAGCCTTGTATGGCTTAAAGCAAGCACCTAGAGCTTGGTTTGACAAACTGAAAAACACTCTCACCTGCTGGAAATTCCAGAATTCCAAGTGTGATTCCTCCCTTTTCTTCTACAAGGATAAAACTCAGATCCTTCTTGTGCTCATCTATGTTGATGATATCCTTGTGACTGGCAATAATACAGGGTCCTTACAGAGATTTGTTATTCGGTTGCATACTTTGTTTGCATTGAAGGATATGGGCAATTTACATCATTTTCTGGGTATAGAAGTGAGACGAGATCTTACAGGTATGTATCTCACCCAAACTCGATACATTGAGGAGTTGCTCAAAAGAACACAGATGGAAAATACCAAGTCCTGTCCCACACCAGCTATCATTGGGCGACCACTGTCCACTACTGACGGGGAGCCTTTGACAGACCCCAGTTTTTATCGGAGAACCATTGGAGGTCTTCAATACTTAACAAATACACGACCAGACATCTCATTCATTGTTAATAAGCTCAGTCAGTTCTTACAAACACCTACTACTACTCACTAGCAAGGAGCTAAACGAGTCCTAAGGTACCTGAAGGGTACTAAGGACATGGGTTTGCACATTAAACCTTGTTCAAGATTACTTCTCCAGGGGTTTTCTGATGCGGATTGGGCTTGTTGTGTGGATAATCGGCGCTCAACAGCTGGGCATTGTGTGTATCTTGGGGACACCTTAGTTTCCTGGTCGTCAAAGAAACAGAATATTGTGGCTCGATCCAGTGCTGAGTCTGAATACAGAGCCCTTGCTCAAGTATCTTGTGAACTTTCATGGCTTGAGTCACTGTTAAAGGAACTTTCTCTCCACTGTTGCTCCATTCCTATTACCTGGTGTGACAACCTTAGTGCCAGTGCTCTTGCTGCCAATCCAGTTTTTCATGCTCGTACTAAGCATATTGAAGTCGACATTCATTTTGTCCGTGACAAGGTACTGGCCAAACAACTGGATGTGCGGTATGTTCCCTCTCATGATCAAATCGCTGATTGCTTGACCAAGCCTCTCTCCCACTCACGTTTTCAATGGTTTCGAGACAAACTTGGAGTTGTCGAGCGACCCTTCCCACTCTCAAGTTTGCGGGGGAGTATTAGAGCCTGAGAAATACATGTTGTATTCTTTTGTTCCTTCTTATATTTTTACACCTGTCAATATGTAATAGGCTACTCTTTAGGGCATCTCAAAAGCTTTCTGGATCAACTCCACATTATCACCTGTTGATCCAAATTTCAATTTTTTTTGGGGGCTACTTCTGTTTGTTGTTGGGTTTCCATTACAGTCCATTTTTGTCAGGATTTGCTTGCAAGTTACTGAAGTTCTACTTTTTCCCACTACTACTGAACACCAAAGAACAAGAAGATAAAGGGAAACCCATAACTGGAAAGAAAAAGTAGTGGCTTGAGTGGAAGATTCAGTGAAATGTTAAAGAAGACACTTTTCTTGAATGCTCAACTACAGCCCAAGTCAGTCTTTTGGTCCAATAATTCATAACTGTTATTTATTTTTTTAACAACAATATTATTGTTAACTCTTCAAACCTTTACGGTTCTTACCCACCCTCAGACCCTCACGCAAACAAATAGCCTCTTAAAATAACTAAATTACAACTGGGTACTCTACCTACTTCTACCAATTTAACAACATTAAATTTCTATTATTATCCCATCTGAAGAGAGAAACCCTTGGGATTCATTGGGAGAGAACAATCAGGGCTGTCTTAGTGCAGAGAAAGATGGAGCAGGAAGAAGAGGAAACAACACCAAAATCAACAGAATCATCACCATCACCTTCTTTCAGCTTACTTTTAAGAATTATGAGCAAAAGGAGGACATGGGTATGTCTATTTGTGCTCGTATATGCCATAATCTTATCATGTTCATGGAATTTTATCAAATTCATACTTTCTTGGTACAAACTACAATCCCAACCATCTTCATCTTCATCTGGGTGGCCTGCTCTCTATGCATCAGTGCTTCTTGGAGGCGTTTTTGGTTTGCTCTCCATGGTTGCTGCCCTAGCTGTGGCAGTCCCAGCCACTCTGGTCATCTGGATCACAGTTGTGGTTCTTTTGGCTTTCTTTGGGAAACCCAGAAGGGTGTTGGTGGTTGAAGGAAGGAAGATCACAAGGGAGATTGTTGGGTTTGTCTTGAAGATTTTGTTGAAGGAAGGGAATATTGTGGCTGCTGTTTGTGCAATTTTAGGCTACTTTGCTCTTTTTAGAAAGAATAGTGAAGGTGTTTCATAGGGAAATTTTGTTCCTGCTGATGCAATTTTGATGGGGCTTTTGGGATCTTCTTCTTGGTTGTTGAAATTGGAAAAAGTTTGCCCCAATCTGGATTAAGACACTGTTTGGAATGTTGTAAAGTTTAGTGCTTTAGAGACTGCAATATGGAAGCCGTAGAGCAAGCAATATGGAAGCTGTAGAGAGTATAGAGGCATTGTAACATTATTACCTGTTTTGTTAATTCCTCTGTATCTTCACACTGATGCTTTAACATCTTCAACCCTTATTTTTCTCTTAATTAGTTAATTTAGTTTTTTTTTTTTTTTTAAATGGGGTTTGGGAAAGAGTAGGATTCGAACCCACTTCCTAATGGGTGGATGATCATTTCTATGTAAGGTGATTGTCGTTCAATTAACGACTCACTTGTTTGCTGAATATGCTCTAATGACTATATTGAGATACATAAATTGGTTTTTCATCAAAACACCATAATTATAACCCGAACAATCGAATCGATTGGCTATTTTCAAAAAATATATATTTTTTAATAGAATTGATCGATAATTGACTGTCGTTTCGATTTGATTAAATTCATTTCAAGAAATGTAAAAAATTCAATCGCAATCAAGCATTTACACCAGTGTTTTTAGCCTGGACTAGATGTAGGACCTATGCTATAAGGCCTTAAAATATATATGGGCCTGGACCAAGAGGCCTCAATATTTTGTGCAAGCCTTTTCAAAACTAAGCTGGATCAACCATGGACTTTGATCTTTGTCCAGAGTTGAGATTTGGGCTGAAGGCCTGGGCCCTAAGAAACACTCTTAACTCTTAAGTGTGGTCCGTTTGTTTCCAGGTCTGGGCCCTGAAAATCATGGGCCTACGCCTAAAGCTTACCGTTCACATCGCGCCGTTTTACCAACTCGCAATTCGTAACTTCCGTGCAAATCCCGTCGAGCTACGGGGTTTCTGACAGAATCCTTCGCGATTCCATTTAGGACCTGTAATGGAAGCTTTGAGCGGTGGCAATGGCGGGTTGTGGGGTTGGAACTGGCAACCAAGACAGCCAAAACCCTCAAATTCCCAAAGCAGAAGATCCAAGTCCTCCGATTCGGTGGAAGCAAACCGGGGAGCCGGTTACCGGTTTCCTATAAAGCAGGCAGCGACGGCGGCCTCACTCGCCCTCACAGGAGACACAATCGCTCAAATCAGAGACCGTTGGAGAAAGAGAGAAGGAGACAGCTTGAAACGGCATCGCTTCTTTGACGCTGATGAGTCCCAAGAGGTCAGTCTCAATGATAAAATTTACGCTCAGTATCGCTGTTAGGAGTTGTAAGAAATGCTTTGTTTGGTTGGAGAGTTAACGAAGTGAGAGATTTTTGGTTTTGATACAGTTAAACTCCATAACTTGAATATGTTGCTGACTTGCTGTATGAAACCATATGTGTTATTATCTATTGCATTATCTACTTCTATTGCTTCAAAAGAAGAAAGGAAAAGACTGGAACTGGGGTTAATTTTAACGTTCATCAGAAACGAGAATAAAAAATACATCTAATACAAGTAAGGATTTTGAAATTGTGGCAGGCCGATTTCTGTTCATACCGAGCATTTTTTCACGGAGCAATTGAATGGAGAATCTATAAGAAACTCACTTCAGAGCTACGACTTGATTATATAAGTTGTCCATGAGCTAAACAAAGTTGATGTTGTCAATATATACTTGTGTCCTAGAAGTAAAGTAGAATTGTCATTGAGAGATGGGTCGCCCCCTTGTAATTGGCAGGTGGATTTCCGGCATCTCTGAAACCTAGTTTTCTCGATTGTGAAGCACTTCAACATGGCTTGTGTCTTTCCTTTTTGATCTTGGATTCATTTTTATTTTCACTGGAAGTGTTGAATTGTTCATAGTATGTTACAATGGTTTTTTGTTGAATTGTTTTGTATAGTCTTTGACAACAAGCTTTACTCTAGGACATTCTTCTTAACCATGATTGGCTCCGTGCCCTTCGGATGGCTTCCTATGGCTTTCTTTTCTATGGTCCTGGTTCTTATGCATGGTATCGGTATCTCGATCGTTGCATGCCACAGCAAACAGTGCAAAACATAATGCTGAAGGTATGCTCTATGTGGGGTTTTCACAAACTTTTAAGTTCAACAAAATTTTCCTTCAATAGCTTTTGTAACCTGCTGAGTATCTTTTGGGGTCAATGACCAATTCTTTTGTTTCATTACTTTCTAACGTCAAATACCAAACTTTGTCTTGACGTATTCCTCGAAATTTTCTTCCTTTCAGGTCCTATTGAACCAAATAGTGCTTGGTCCTTGTGTGATCGCTGTTGTTTTTGCATGGAACAACTTGTGGCAAGGGAAGCTTTCACAACTTCCAAGCAAGTACCAGAACGATGCTCTTCCTACTCTACTTTATGGTAGCACCTCTTTGAAGCAATCTTTATGCTGTTCAGATAATATGGTTAATTAAAGCAGATTAACACACACCTCTAATTTATTTGCAGGATTTAGGTTCTGGATCCCTGTTAGCGCATTGAATTTCTGGTATACGTTTCTTTCTTAGGTCTTTCATATTTGACTCGAGCCTCTCTTCTTTTTATTCTCCTTCTTGTTATAGTAATCGTAATCCTTCACTTCAGAAGTATCTCATGAAGTTTTAAAAGACTAACCTGTTACTTTGTGTTGCTTGTTTCTAGGGTGGTCCCTCTTCAAGCTCGCGTAGCTTTTATGTCTATGGGCTCCATATTCTGGAACTTCTATTTGTCTGCGACCATGTGCAAGTAGGCTCTCCTGGATCTGGGTTTCATCAATTTTTGTGATACCAGGTTGTGCAGCACAAGGTAATATTTGTCATGTCTTCTTAGCTCACCCGAAATGTGTATAACGAACCTACACTTTTCCGACTTTTAAACAGGTAGACCATATGGCAACAGAAAACTGGATACCAGAGGCAACAATTTTGAAATTGTTGTCAGTGAACTAATTTTGAAATTGTTTAACTGCTTACAGATTTATCTGTCTCGTCGGATTTGAAGAGAATGTCTTCTTTCATTGGGGATTCATTATTTCAAATTCAGAAAAGGTACTGGATTGCAAAAGCTGAAGATTCATTATACATATGCTTCTTGAATGAACACAGCCAGCCAGCCATGGTGATTTTTTTGATGAATTATTTGAATATTTCCCTTGTTTATCTACAGTTATCTTTTGTAGTTATTTCAAGGAATTTGTTTCAGGCGTAACATACTTTTCCTTGGTTATTCTCTGCTGCATTTCCATCTACATATCAATTCCCCTCGATGTCCAAAACCTTCCGAGAAATACCATTTGCAGCATTCATAACAACAATTTCAAACTTCTTCCCCTGCATTTATGTAGGCAAGATGTTAGAAAGGGCAAAGTGACAGAAATTAGGCACAGAGAACCATTGTTTATACCAGTCTAAGCTCGAACAATCTGAGGGAAATGGGAAACGGGAAAAGAAAACAAACTTACCGCGTACATATCCTTCCCAATAGCGTAGCCACAAACCTTTTCGCTTCTGAAAGTGATGGCACATCATCCTGTTTAGAGAATCAGTTTCAATGCAAACACATAAGAATGGCCACATATAACACATAAAGCATCACCGATACTGCACCTGTGCGGGCAAGTGTGGTGAGGTGGAAGAGTAGGACGTCATTTGATCTTCCATAAATTTCAAGATTTGTATGGAACCACAACCTTGCGAGGCATACTTAACCTGCTTGCAGGACTCAAAATCATCGTAAATGAAGATGCAACCATCTCCTGTGGTAATGGAATGAAGAGGCCAGCACGCATTTGTCCGCGCTGCAAGATCAAAAGAACACGATCAATAACAAGCCGATTGAAACGAAACATCACTTGAGAAATACATCAACAAACTAAAAGCATGCTGATTCAAAGACAAATTAAAACTGATAGGTCATAGTAGATTGATTGTTAGGGAAGTAACTAGAAAAGGGAGGGATCGATCATACAGAATATCATAGATTATGGAGTCATCAGTCTCGTCCCTTATAGGTTGATCCGCTGCGACGACACAGAAACCTTTACCAGCAATGGCAACACAAATTCTGCAACCCAAACATAAACATGTGGAAACAATCAACACCAAACACACCCAACGTTACCAAGACAATTAGGTCGGAAAACACAACCATAAGCAAAATAAAAAGAGAGAGGGAGAGCAGTTCCTACCACCTGATTTGAATGAATAGGCCATGGTGAACGAATCCAACAAGACTCAAAATAGAAAAAGGTTTAGGGATGTTGGCATCCAGATCAAAAATAAAATAAATATAAATATAAATAATAACGCTCTTGCAAGCTTTTTGATTGATAAGACATAGACGGCTGTAGGGTTTGTACTTTTGGGCTTAATCTTATAGCCCATGATCTGCCTGGGCTCGGGCTCGGGCTCGGGCTCGGGCTCGTAATTGAGACCATTCCTACAACTCTAGAACTCTAGTGGGAGACTACTTCCCAGCAAGTGACACGTGCAATACACGTGATGTTTGAGAATTTTAAAATCTTGAAGCCAATTTAGACAAAAGATTTATAATCTTCAACGAGTGCTGACCAAAAATAAGAAGGAAAAATAAATAGAAACGGCGTTGATAAAAGGACACGTATACCCTTCCCAAACCACATCCACTCCCTCTAAATCACAGTCACACCCGCTCGTTCCTCACCGATTTCTTCTTCTCTGCGCATTGTCTTGCCATTCTAATCAAGATCATCTGCTTTCAAGCCTTCAAGGTACGTGTTTCTCTATTTCCGGTTTCTTTTTCTAATTGGGTACTCTGCAATTCACCACCTTGTTCATTCTTATATTCTTATTCCTTTCTGGCCTCGAATTCTCTTTGGCTATAGGATGACTTCATTTTCATATTCTCAAAGTGTTGATTTTAGTCCACACACTAGTGGGTTTCTCTTGTTTCATGAAGTTCTATTTCTTTTCTTGGGGCTGGGCATATATGTTCTTGGTGGGAGTGAATGGTGCAAAGAGATATGTTCACCAACTTTTTGTGCTTATTCATGGACTATAGTATCAGGTGATTCGTCTATTTATGGTTATGGTTAGCTTTATATGAATTCGGTCGCTTATAATTAGCTTATGACTGCTTGAGTTGATGGTATACTTGTCAAAATGGTTAAGTTGATCAGTTCATTGAATTTGGTAGTTTTTGAATGTGGAGATTTGTTTTATTTGATTTCCTGCTTTTGCTTCTTAATCGAATGCCCAACTCTCTTCTTTTATTTTTTTTTCTTTTTTGTTTTTAGAATATAGGAGTCTTGTTTTATTTGCTTGCCTGAATCAATAAATAAGAAGGATAAAAAAAATGACAACGGTGTTCAATGAATTTGTGTTGTAACAAGGATGCATTCAGGATTAAAACTTGTGGCCATTAATAAGCTCTATATTCCCTTAATATTAAGACGTTACACTTGTCTAGAAATGTAAATGGTGTAAACTAATATGGTGTTTGTGTTTTATCTCTTGGGGCATTTTTTTTTTCATGATGAACTCGTGTATTGCTTTTGGTCTCAGTTTTGCTTACTATATGCCTTTACACTTGTGCAATGTAGTCATTGATGATATGTACTGCTACTGGTGCTTTTTACCTTGTATTGCAGATGGCATCGTCATCAGCTTGTCTTGTAGGAAATGGTTTATCTACCCGTAGTACAGACTTGAAGTTGAGGAGGGACATTTATGGTAGGCACTTCCTTTCATCGAGCCTTCCATCATTGGCTATGAGGTCTAAAGCAGTTCTTGTGAGGGCAAATTTGGACCAGAGGCAGCATGAAGGAAGAAGAGGCTTTCTAAAGTTTTTTCTTGGAAATGTAGGAGTTGGTGTGCCTACTTTACTTCGAAGTGGAAAGGCATATGCAGATGACCAAGGAATTTCGAACTCCAGAATGTCTTACTCTAGGTTTTTGGAGTATTTGGATAAAGACAGGGTGAAAAGAGTAGATTTGTATGAAAGTGGTACAATAGCAATTGTGGAGGCTATTTCCCCTGAGTTGGGCAACCGGTTACAGCGAGTTCGTGTGCAACTTCCAGGACTCAGCCAAGAGCTACTTCAGAAGTTTAGAGAAAAGAATATTGATTTTGCAGCACATAATGCACAGGAGGACTCAGGTTCTCTATTGTTTAATTTGATTGGGAATTTAGCTTTCCCACTACTCTTGATTGGTGGGCTGTTCCTACTCTCACGTCGATCATCTGGCGGAATGGGTGGGCCAGGAGGGCCTGGCTTTCCCCTTGCATTCGGACAATCGAAAGCAAAATTCCAAATGGAACCGAACACAGGAGTGACGTTTGATGATGTTGCTGGAGTTGATGAAGCCAAGCAAGATTTCATGGAGGTGGTAGAGTTTCTGAAGAAACCTGAAAGGTTCACTGCAGTTGGGGCTCGCATTCCTAAGGGTGTTCTTCTAATTGGTCCTCCAGGAACCGGAAAAACTCTCCTAGCTAAGGCAATTGCTGGTGAAGCTGGTGTTCCTTTCTTCTCCATCTCAGGATCAGAGTTTGTTGAGATGTTTGTTGGTGTTGGTGCCTCTCGAGTTCGTGATCTTTTCAAGAAGGCCAAGGAAAATGCCCCTTGCATTGTATTTGTGGATGAAATTGATGCTGTTGGACGACAAAGAGGCACTGGAATTGGAGGAGGAAATGATGAAAGAGAGCAGACCCTTAACCAACTTTTGACGGAGATGGATGGTTTTGAGGGTAACACTGGTATCATTGTCCTTGCAGCAACTAACAGGGCGGACATTCTTGACTCTGCCTTACTGAGGCCCGGACGTTTTGACCGACAGGTAAAAATTTTCATATCAAACCAAAGTATGTTCTCATAGACTCGTGTAGCCGACCCAAACTTTTGGGATAAAGGCTCGGATGATGATGATGATCAAACCAAAGTATGTTATATTCAAATCACTTCTCTGTAGAAAAATGCTCAATCATGAACTGTAATGCAGGTGACTGTTGATGTTCCAGATATTAAGGGAAGAACGGAGATATTGAAGGTTCATGGTAGCAATAAGAAATTTGATTCAGATGTGTCTCTTGATGTGGTAGCCATGAGAACTCCTGGGTTTAGTGGAGCTGATCTTGCAAACCTCTTAAATGAGGCAGCTATATTGGCTGGTCGGCGTGGGAAGACAGCAATTACATCTAAAGAGATTGATGATTCAATTGACAGGATTGTGGCTGGAATGGAGGGGACAGTTATGACTGATGGAAAGAGCAAAAGTCTTGTTGCATACCATGAAGTAGGTCATGCTGTTTGTGGGTAAGTTGAAAAAATACCATGATTGAGATATCATTTGTTGTTTCAAAATGCCTAACCTAATGGTTTTGTTTCCTCATTGATTCAGAACTTTAACTCCTGGGCATGATGCTGTTCAAAAGGTCACATTAGTTCCCCGTGGTCAGGCACGAGGTCTTACATGGTTCATTCCTTCGGATGACCCAACCTTGATCTCCAAGCAGCAACTATATGCAAGAATTGTTGGAGGACTCGGTGGTCGAGCTGCTGAGGAAGTGATCTTTGGTGAGCCTGAAGTGACAACAGGCGCAGCTGGTGATTTGCAACAGATCACTGGTTTGGCTAAACAGGTAAGCTTAGTCTAGGAATCCCACACGAGGAAAAGCTTTTGTTACCTTTTTAAAACTTATTGCAGTTGTTGTTGACTTTAAGTAAGAAATTCATCAAAAATTAGTTAAAGGACACTTCTCACTTGTTTTGCCTGGTGGGTTGTGTTCAGCTATGAAATTTTGTGCTTTGATTCTTTTAGTTTTTGAATGACCTCAGAATTAAGACTTAAGAAGTAGTTGATTTCATCCCAATGTAGATTTGTACACATAAGGGATTTCTCTTATCCTATATGTAAACGATTTCCGCAAGTTTTCTACCCATCTACTGTGACTCACTCTAATTTCTTCATTTTTTCTATATTATCCCTGAATCATGGATATAAGATATCATTGCTGTTTCTGCAGATGGTAGTAACATTTGGAATGTCGGAAATCGGTCCATGGTCTCTTATGGACTCAGGTGCTCAAAGTCAGGACGTTATCATGAGAATGATGGCAAGAAATTCAATGTCAGAAAAGCTTGCAGAAGACATTGACGCCGCTGTGAAGAGGTTATCAGACAGTGCATATGAGATTGCATTGACCCACATAAGAAACAACCGTGAGGCCATTGACAAGATTGTTGAAGTTCTCCTCGAGAAGGAAACGATGACTGGTGATGAATTCCGAGCAATCCTTTCCGAATTTGTCGAGATCCCTGTTGAGAATCGGGTTCCTGCTTCAGTACCTGCTCCAGTCACTGTCTAGTAACACAAACACAACAGAAGTGTAATTTACCATTGATCATATGTTTTCAGTTGTTAAAATGTATAAATACATACATATTCTTGTATAAGTGGGAATGTACACTAATTATGTTTGATTAATCTAAGCAGTTATCATATCCTCTATCAGCTGAACGTTCAATGAAATGAGCCCTCATTTGGTAAAATTGAGTGCACTAAGCAGATATGAGGTGCAACCTTTTTTTTACTGCCAAGGCATGAGCACTTGCAGCCATCTGCGCCAGGATTAGCTGTTGGGTCGTACAGCAGGTTCTTCATCCTTTTAGGTGTAAAATTTTTTTTTTAAACAAACGTGTCGTTGACAGAAATGACAAATTTGATCGTGATAATTCTTAACGTAAGTAGGAGGTGAGTTCAATTATGACAATTTGCGAGATGAGTCTTTGCCCCCAACTAGTGTGAATATCATCCTGTATTATATTCAAGCACTGAGTCTCCGTTCACGTCTCAACTTATCTATAAGAGTTGCGGTATCTTCATGTGGTTCTATGTAAGGGATTTTGTTATATGAAATATTAAAATGACTTTTATGCAAAATATAATTCTCTCGAAATTTAGACTCAACTCGGCTCTGTTTGGTGTTTAAACCACACAATCGACACTAGCTTTGTCTCAACTACAAATTCCAATATAATTCTGTCGAAATTTAGACCCAACTCGGCTCTGTTTGGTGTTTAAACCACACAATCGACACTAGCTTTGTCTCAACTACAAATTCCAACTTCTAGATCCAACTTGGACAAAACCAAATGTATGGGGAAGTTGTCTCCTCGTCGTAGCTTCTATTCTCTGCGACTTCTATCTACAAGCACGTCGGCATCAGCTTTTATTCGTCGAGACACAACAAAATCAATTGAGTTTTACAAGAATCTGTGCTCCACAGGACGCGTAAAAGAAGCTTTTGAGACGTTCAAATCTGAGATATGGGCAGAGCCATCCCTGTTTTCTCATCTTCTCCAGGCATGTATACCCGAAACCTTGTTCTCTCAGGGAAAACAGGTCCATTCTTTGATAATCACATCTGGGTGTTCGAAAGACAAGTTCGTCTCCAATCACCTCCTAAATATGTACTCCAAATCCGGGGATATGGAAACCGCTCTGACACTTTATGGTGTCATGCCAAGGAAGAATTTTATGTCTTGTAATATTTTGATAAACGGGTATATCCAAGTTGGGGACTTGGATAGTGCCAATAGAGTGTTTGATGAAATGCCTAACAGAAATGTAGCTACTTGGAATGCCATGATCACTGGAGTTACCCAATTTGAGTTTAATGAAGAAGCTTTGGGTTTGTTTAAAGAAATGCATGAATTGGGGTTTTTGCCCAATGAATTTACTCTAGCAAGTGTGCTTAGGGGGTGTGCAGGTTTAAGGGCTCTGCATGCTGGGAGGCAAGTTCATGCTTATGTGGTGAAATGTGGATTTGAATCCTATGTGGTTGTCGGGAGCTCTTTGGCTCATATGTATATGAAGTCTCTAAGCTTGGATGAAGGAGAGAAACTGATTAAATCAATGCCAGCTCGTAATGTGGCTGCTTGGAATACACTTATTGCAGGGAAAGCTCAAAATGGGTATGACGAGGTAGTTCTCTATCTGTATACAATGATGAAAATGGCAGGTTTTAGGCCCGATAAAATTACCTTTGTGAGTGTTATCAGTTCATGTTCCGAGTTGGCAACATTGGGACAAGGACAGCAGATTCATGCTGAAGTGATTAAAGTTGGTTCTAGTTCAGATGTTGGGGTAATTAGTTCCTTGATTAGCATGTATTCGAGGTGCGGATGTTTGGCAGATTCTGTGAAAGCGTTCTCAGAACATGAAGAAGCAGATGTCATATTGTGGAGCTCAATGATTGCTGCTCATGGATTTCATGGACAGGGAGAGGAAGCCATCAAGTTGTTTGAACTGATGGAACAGGAAGGGATTGAGGCAAATCAGGTGACGTTCTTGAGCTTGCTTTATGCTTGCAGTCATTGTGGATTGATGGACAGAGGGATTGAATTCTTTAACTTGATGCTGAACAAGTATGGAATACAGCCAAGACTACAACATTATACTTGTGTGGTTGACCTACTTGGTCGATCTGGTCGTTTAGATGAAGCTGAGGCTATGATAAGATCAATGCCCGTAAAAGCAGACTGCGTCATATGGAAAACTTTGTTGTCGGCATGTAAAACTCACAAGAATGCAGATATGGCGAAGAGGGTTGCAGAAGAAGTTTTTAAGCTTGATCCTCGAGATTCAGCTTCTTATGTTCTACTTTCAAACACTCATGCTTCTGCTAAGAGATGGCAGGATGTTTCCGATGTGAGGAAAGCCATGAGAGAGAGGAAATTAAAGAAGGAACCAGGTATAAGCTGGTTGGAATTGAGGAATCGAGTTCACCAGTTCATTATGGGAGATAAATCTCATCCAAGTTCCTTGGAGATTGACTTATACTTGAAAGAATTAACATCATCTATGAAATTGCGGGGTTATGTGCCTGATATTGCCTCTGTTTTGCATGATATGGATAGTGAGGAGAAAGAATACAATTTAGCACACCACAGTGAGAAGTTGGCTATTGCATTTGCTCTTATGAACACCCCTGAAGGTGTGCCAATTAGGGTGATGAAGAACTTGCGTGTCTGCAGTGATTGTCATGTTGCTATCAAATACATATCAGAGATCAAAAACCGAGAAATTATTGTTCGAGATGCTAGCAGATTTCACCATTTCAAAGATGGGAAGTGCTCATGTGGAGATTTCTGGTAAGAAGAGGCCGTGCTGCCATCCGCAATCAACCAGATAAGTTATATTCCTCGGATTCTGAATGATATAATTTGTTGCTGGATCCATTTTTGTTCTCCAAACCACATTGTTCAAACTTCTCTTTCCTTTCAACAATCTCCGCCAATTTAGTTGAGTTCAAGCGTCTGATCACGGCCAAATTTTCGATATTTTTTAAGTTAAAAGACCCAGCAACTGTCTTGATTCTGGCTTCTTCCCAACATGGTACAACAAGGATTCAGAATACATGGATGGATAGCAGATGAGGATGTCTGATACTACAGAGAGCAAAAAGTTGCTGCGGGTTTAACTGCACTTGAAGCTGCGACTCCATACTTGTCCATGGTTGCTGCTGTAAGCTACACAATCATTCCTAATGTTAAACAAGGGCAAGCTCACCTTGTGAGCAATATTATTCATTTTTTGTGAGGGGATATGAGAACGAAAATAATACTCAAATTTGCAATGATCACTCTTTTGGTTATTTTTGTCGTAAATCTATTTTTTGGTTCAATGTTATACTTCAGTCAGGAAAAATAGTTAGTTTTCCAAAGTATATTTTGTCAAAAATCATTTGGGGATAGCCTAATTGGTTAACAAGAATTAGGGGTACTATACTTTGAGATCGGGAGTTCGAACAAATCAATTGGGATATTTCTTTTGTGAAATCTTGGTTTTGTGAGTTTATCCCACTTTTGAACTCCTTTTCGCATGGGTTTCAACTTGTCTAACCTGTCGTCAGTGTGGTCTGGGTTGTTTTGACTACCTGAAGTTACGTCTACTTAACTATCCGAATGGCATGTTAGCTGGGTACTTTTTTGTATGTATCTTGGAATTGTACTATTTTTTTCTAAGAAAAATGAGAATTTGATCACCAAACAACACACCAAAACGAAAGCAAAAATGGTTAGGAAAAATTGGTATGGATTTGTACAAGAAAGCAAAGATTGGATTGAGATTTAAATAACAATAAAGGATTTTTGTAACACTAATGGAGTTCCTTTCGGCATTTTTGGACTTCCTAGATTCCAGCCAACCCCGACCGGCGGCCACACAGCAGTCGCTTTCGTTTTCCACTCACTAAATAAATAGTCCTATGAAAAACTCCAAAACTGAATAAGAAAAACCTGGAATACCATATCAATCCATCCATCAAATCTTTGCCTCACCAACACGTATCTGTCTCGAACTCTTCAAAATAAAGCAAAGACCTATTCTCCCCCAACTCACCTTCTTTGCCACCCAATTTTTGGATTTTGCTTAACAAGGTGACATGGCTGGGTACAAAGCTGATGATGAGTACGATTACCTGTTTAAGCTTGTTTTGATTGGTGATTCTGGTGTGGGTAAATCCAATTTACTTTCGAGGTTCACGAAGAACGAGTTTAATCTTGAGTCCAAGTCTACTATTGGGGTTGAGTTTGCGACCAAGAGTTTGAATATCGATGGGAAGGTTATCAAGGCCCAGATTTGGGATACTGCTGGCCAAGAGAGGTTTGTTTCTTACTTCTTGTGGCAGTTTTGATGTGGGTTTGATTGGCTTTGTATTTTGTTCGTGGGGTTCTGGTAGAAATTTTTGATATTTAATTGTTTAGCTGGTTTCATGAGATTTGAGGGGTTTGCCTTGTGTCTCTGTATCTGTGATTGTGCTCTTGAGTAGTGAATTCCAGGGGTTTTGTTTGGCCAACCGAAACTCTTGTGTTGCTTGCGATATTTAAAACATACTGGGCTTGAGAAGAAAGGTTATTCTTTTTTGTTTTTGCTGTGATAAATAGGATGAAATCTGAAATTTTTATGGTAATACTTCTGAATTATGATGTCTTAACTTCGATGATTTTAAGCAATTTGAAGTAATTTGGACCTGCAAGTTTATATGAACACTCTATTCATGTGTATCTGACCTATGCGATCCCTCTTTTGTCTTTGATGGGGCTTAAACTTTGTACTGCAACTCCGCAAGGATCTTGTGGAATAAACTTGGGTTTTCCAGGATGCACTGGTGGAGAAATTGGGAATTTTTATAGAATTGTGAACCAAAGGATTATGTTTGATTTTACTGCTTGAGCCATGATCAAGTGATTGATAATATTGTATGCCTATCTATATTGGACCATATTTTTCTGTTTATTACAGATTGCTTGTAGTGAATGAGATGCCTGATTTATTTGGCTGCAGTCCCTATTCAGTTCTCTTTTCCTTATTCCTATTGTTCAAACTTTTTGCAACCGATAAATTAGACATGACAATATCGATTGCCTATAGTCAGTTGGAATTTGACTGAATTTTCATTTTGCTATCTTATGTCTTGATGTCTCATGTCTGGTATTCAGTGATTAGCATTTATGTCTGGGCACTTAAATTCCAGCCCTCATGACTGAGAAAGCTTATTAGAATTTAGGATGAGGGATCTAGGAGGTATTTAGGTTTTCAGATATCTGTCAAGTGAAAATATACTGTGGAATAAACTTCTACTAATATATAGCTTTTCTTTCTCAAAGGGCATTGCCTTTGTAGGGTTTGCCTTTCGCCCCTCTTGTTCTTTGCCGGACAGGATGACCAACCTGTTGCCTGTTGGGGGCACTGCTTCAAGTTTAGTTTCACTTGGGTAGAATCAGTAGTTCAAGTTAATGTGACTTGGATACTTCGATTGCATTGCTCCTAACGATATGGCTTTCAGTATATCCAACTAGTCAATAACCTTAGCAGAAATTTTTTGGTCATTCATTGGATTATATAAACAGTGACTTGTTCTAAGTTCTATCAGTGTTGTGGTCCATTACTCAGAGCAATAAGATATAGTAATGAACGGTGAAAAGGAATTTATGTAGTGGATTCTTATTTATTTTTCTCATAGATTTATGTAGCCAACCGCAAACAGTTTGGGACAAGGCTAGACGATGACGACCCGTCGACGACAACGACAATGATGATTATGAACCAGTACTAGGAAGTGAGAAACCAACTTTTGTACCATGGAGATGAAAATTTATGTAGAAGTTTGTCAGGTTAGAGCATTAGTCTGCGTCTTTAGGGGCAGATTGGTGCCTAATTTATTTAGTGAGGTATTTCTAGCTTTAAGGTTTATAATTTGCCAACAAAATATGAATTTTTCCAATGGAGCTCTAAAACAAGGCACCGTTATATTATATGTGAAACAGGCACCATGTCTCGTGAAGTTTAATTTTCCAATGCATCTCAATGAACCACTTATGGTTTTTTTTAATTAATCCTGGAGCATGAGTAATCACTGAAGGCAATTCGGCATGCATTCACTCTTTCTACCATAGTGAAAATAAAGCATCTGCTAGGCATTGCTTTATTTGTCATCAACGATTTGGAATAGTTGTTGGATTGCAAAGAGGACATCTAAACCTCATGCTTATCCTAATGATGACAACTCACCCTAAGTTTTGGTCTTCTTTGTCCCTTTCCTTTCACTTCCACCCCACCCCACCCTTTCTCTCCCCTCTTTCCTTTGGTCACAAAATTGGTATTCTTTGCTTAGGTTATCGGATATGAAGTCCGTGAGCTTCTTGTTATGCTATTTGAATTGCGTTTCATTACAAAGGCCAATTGGTTCAGGTCATACATCATATTGTTGACTGCTTGGTGGTGTAGAGTGAATTCCCATAGTAGCAAAAACTCTGTGCTGTTCAGTGATTTCTAGTATTTCTGCTTCTCTAGCTTTTGCTGAACTGGGTCAACTTTGATTTGAGTATTCTGTCAGAAACAGAGCATAGCATATCCAGTGAACCTTTTCTAAAACTGCCAAGATATAACATCCTGTTTTCTCTGCCACTGTCGAGTCTGTGGGATGGATATGCACTGTCTGGGTATCAAAATACCGGGACAATGTTGATGCTGCATTGACCAGGTAATCTGCTATTTGGTGCGATGGAACTGGCATTCTTTTCTCGTTTTGCCTAATGTTATGCGAAGTGCTGGAATTGCTGAGATGAGAATTACTTTGTGATGTAGTTGGTCATGTGTTTTGGTGAAGAATATTTCTAAAATTGCAATATTGTTCTCTTGGGAAAAATATCATTTTCATGTAATGAATAGGATTTATAGTTCTTACTTTCTTACTTCACTCTTCATCCCGTAGGTACCGTGCGATTACCAGTGCTTACTACCGAGGAGCTGTCGGTGCTTTGCTCGTGTATGATGTCACTCGATTTGCTACATTTGAAAATGTTGAGAGGTGGTTGAGAGAGTTGAGGGAGCATACTGATCCCAACATTGTAGTTATGCTCATTGGCAACAAGTCAGATCTCCGACACCTTAGGGCCGTCTCCGTAGAGGACGGGAAAGCTTTTGCTGAGAAAGAATCCCTCTATTTCATGGAGACTTCTGCACTGGATGCAACTAATGTTGAAAATGCATTCACTGAAGTCCTCACTCAGATATATCGGATTGTGAGCAAGAGGGCAGTTGAAGGTGGCAACGTATCTGGCACTTCTCTTCCATCCAAAGGAGAGACGATAAACCTCAAAGAGGAAGGATCCTTCTTGAAGCGAATTGGTTGCTGCTCTAACTAGGGTTCTTGTCAATTGGCTGTCAGATTTTTACCGCATCCAGGTTTTCTTTATACATGCGTAAGCACTCTGTAGCTCTATTTGATAGAGCTGATTTTATAAACGCTAGCTTGTAAGCTCACTTATAAGTTGTAAAATAAATTATCCGTGTTTGGTTAAGATTTTAAGGGCAGTGTTGGTTTATACTTGATAATTTGCAAATCGAAAATAATAAAGATCCCAACAGTTGATACCTCGTTTATCTCGAAAGCAACTCGGATTTAATTAAACAATTATTGTTTCTTTCTTCTTTCTTTTAGGATGTTCTAATGTACACTGTGAACCAGACAACAAAAACATCGAAAAAGAATCTTATACAATCAATGGCGCTTATTTTTTTGTTTTCTGGTTATTGTATTTACTTGAAGAAAAGATGCACAACAAAAAAGAGAAGACGCGCCACTGTTCTTATAGTGTACTGCCGCCGCACTGGACCACAAGGCTCCGTTTAAAGACCAATGAACATTCCGGCAACTCACCGAGATCTGCGAACAGAGACTCTTCCTCCTCACCCATTTTGAACGCCATCGCCACGTCAGCATCGTAATTGCTGTTTCCCGCGTAAATCGGGCTCTCAAGTACCGCCACGTCACCGTACCAGCCGTATTGATCCTCAATGAGTTGGAGGTCCGGTGGAATATTGTTGAAGAACTCGACTTCGCTACCTCCAGATGTCGCTTTGGCGGGGACTGAAACTCCGGCATCAGTGGAAGCGGAGGCGGAAGATTTATCAGGAGAGGCGGCGCCGCAGTCTGAGGAGCCGGAGATGGTGGGCTGGTGGTGGTGGTGTTTGGTAGAGGTGGGCAAGGAGTGATTGTGATCGCTTTGGTAGGTTATAATCAGCATAGTGGGGTCCACATTGCTCCTCTCCACTTGCTTTCTCGCTGGGCACCCCTTCGAACTACTGCATCGATAATATCCCCTATACAAATACACAAAACTAAATAAATATTCAAATTATATAAATTAGTACGTCATAAAAATTGACATAAATGAATTCTTCTTCTTCTTCTTAATAGTACTAAGTTAGCATTCCAACTCTCCATATGACGTTTATTTACACGCGCAGTTTAGGATATCATTTTTTATTTTTTTAATCGATAATGACATTATATAGGTTTACTCTTTCGAGTTTCGACACAAGTTTTTCACCTGATGATAAGATAAATTGGGTTGAAGCTTGACGCGTGACTACAATATTATTGCTCTTACTGGAATTTAACTTAGGATCTTGAGTCTACACTGTTTAAGCTTAAATAGATTCACTGACTAAACTATCACCCAAGTGGTTTATGAGTCTTTACTCTCCGTATACACTATTTTTAAAGTGTCTATAATTTAAATTTGAAGGTTAGTTGAATTTTTATTACAAGTGACTGTCACGCGTTTTATGAAAGCGTAGAGATATGCAATCACTGCCCCAACTACCACGCCAGCGCATTTTAGTATAGCCGCCCATGCTAAAATGCGCCGGCATCAATAACCAGATCAGGATTTCCCTAATTAAGCCTTGTTCGTTTCTAGGTAGCAACTAAAACGGACTAATAACAGTGTGTCTTTTTTACCACAACGGTGTAGTTTAGTGTAGCCGCCCGGGCTAAAATGCGCCGAAATCAATAACCAGATCAGAATTTCCCTAATGAAGCCTGTTCGTTTCAAGGTAGCAACCAGAAGAGATTGTCTTTTTTGAATTACCTGGGAAAGGGAGATCCTTTAATGGGCTTCTGGCCATACTTCCTCCAGGCCCAAGAATCCGGTGGTGGATACGCGTCTCCTTTGCTCTTAGATCCTTCCACGTCACTGATCGGTACTGACACCACCCTCTTCTTTGCTCCCTTTCTGTTATTACAACCAGCAACAACAATAACGGTCATTTAACGGTCTCAAACAAACACATAGAAAGAGAAGATATGAAAGAATTAACAGAAAATGAGTAACTAACCTTTTCTTGGGTGAAGGTGAACCGTTGATCTTGGCTTCATCACCTGAGGACGGCGAGCCGGGCCCATTTTCAGGGTCATCATATGAGTTGGTGTAGAATCTACGGTCCATGATGAGGAGGAGGCCGGTGATGATAAGGGTTTCTCTAGACCGTTGATATGAACATGTAGAGAATTTGGGCAGAGAGAAGTGGTGGTAGAGAGAGATAATAATGTGAGAAGAAGTTGATTGGATTATATATGGGCCGTCATATAATGACAGATTGTCAATATATTTTGTTTATTAAGGACGTGCAACCATGTACGCAAGAGGTATTAATCTAATGCACTCAAGTTTATGATAAAATTCCCAACTGCTCCGAATGTGATTGGACAGGATTAACCAATCAAAACCAGGATTACATGAAGAAACACGTGGAGTTCTGTACACCGGATTATGACATTTATTTTAAGCCTAATCCAGAATTTATTGTAATAATTAATTATATATGTTTGGCTTTCTTGCTCATTAAGAAGGCACAATAAATAAACGAGAGGAATCTATGAATAATTCAAACTGAGCTTTGCTTACACCTCAGTATGAAAGCAATAGTGTGTCTGTTGTTAGAGCTTAGTTGGATATATATGCAATAATATCTACTAGGGTTTGCATATGGTATCATGTTAAATAAATTAGGTTAAAAATCTTTAACTTTCAAGACTTGTAATCCTACATCCGATAGCATAATCCAACTAAGTGGTATGTACGCAAAGTTTCATCTCTTCTCATACGATTGACGGATTTTTTGGGCCTAGATATTTCTTTGATGGCAATAGCATGAAAGCAATAGTGTGTTGATTGTTGGAGCTTAGTTAGCATATATAATCACAATAAACTTGTATTACTACCGCAAACCACAATACATAGATTAGGAAACTCCTCGAGAAACATTACAATATAAAGGCATTCTTAAATCAAGAGTAAATGATTGACCCAAAACAATAGCAGATGCTACAAACACCTTAAAATAGAGATGAAACTTATTTAAAGAGGCATGCAGGGGTTTTGGAGCAGCAAAAGGACAATAAGGGAATGCTTTACAACCTTGCCAAAAAATGGAACATGTGTTGCAGCATTGAGACATAATTATATGGTTATGATATCATATTAGATAAATTAGGCAAAAAAAATATTTAACTTCGCCAAATTCATACGTTCAATCCATATTTAATTACCAAAGACAGGTGATTAATTACCTCGATAAAATAAACATATACTCCACTTGTGAATTACTGTATTATTGAAATTTCTTAGCAAAACAATGAATTGACAAAAAAAAATAAAATCAAGATTCCTAATTTTTTAAAACATCCTTCTGCATAATCGAATTCGAAGCTAATTAAATCATATGTGTAACAGGCGGGCACATTCAACTGATTCAAGTCGAGACAAAGTTTTATTTAGCTAGCTATAGGCACAGCATGAGCTGACTTGTGGACATTTATGAAACAAATAAATCCTTAGTTGGTGGCTGCTTTATCAGTTTATTCACATGACATACTTGATTTTATATTCCAAACAAATATCAAAGGTAATTTTTCAAACAGAAAGGAGGATTCGAAACCCGCTTATAAGGATAATACACATTATCCTTATCATTTTAATTAGTGATTCGAGTGTAAATATCAAAGGTAATTAAACGCATATTAAGCAATATATTAATTATATTGTTTTACATTCAATTTGAGTTGTAAATTGTTTATCAAAAAAATTTTGAGTCTGTATTTTTTTTTTTGGTAACCGAGAATAACATCATACAAATTTGTCATTTGCACATTGAATATCAATCTAAACTTGAACTGTCAAGTCTGCGTGCATTAAAATTTTTCATCTGACGACATGATAAGTTGTGTCAAATCTCAATGCATCGTCATAAAAGTATTGCTTTTGTGAAAACGAACTCAGGATATCCCGAATCCATATGGTTTGGCCCCCCAAAACAAGAGTTCACAACTTGTGTTGATTCTTCTGGGACATTATTCCATTAATTGTTTGATTAATTGTAGGTACGGGATAATGTTGATTAATAAATAGTATTTAAAAAATTAACCTACTAGTGATTAGAGCTTATATATAATTTATGTAATCCACGATTAATATTAGTTAAAACAGATTAGCATTGACTAAGAACGGTTCTTGCTCCGCTTCTTCCGCTAGGCAATAGTGGGTAAGTATTGAATGGTTAGGTGTTTGTAGTAATTTATTGAACATAAACATAAATTCTAAATTACATCTTGGAATGTAGTCACATTAATGTTGGTCAATGAAAATGTGATATGGATGTCATTCATATGAGTTTAAAATTAATACTGGGACCATGACGTCATGTATTAACCAGTTTAAAAAAAGAGAGAATCATCAACAATGAGTAATTATTTTTTTTAATCGATAATAATACCATACGAGTTAGCGGCTTGAACATCTAATATGAACCTAAACTCAGGTAGTCGAGCCCGATTGATTAATAAACATGGAAAAAAGAGAGCAATTTATGGACTTGTAACAACCACAAAGCCCATGAATCCACTATATGGTTACTGGACCGAACAGGTGAAGCCCAACATGTTGTTCATGGGCTATGGTAAAATTAAGGGCCCACAAAGAAATTCAATGGGTTATTGTATATGTGGAGCGCCATATATTTGGTCAAAGTCGTGTTAGAAAATTTAGACCAAACATTATAATTGTCCGTTCTGGACCAAATGTCTGCACGATTTTATTATTCTTAGGCTGTCAATATTGGTTCTTTGACTCAAGATTGGGTGAGAGAGATTTGACTTTTGTTTATATGTCATTCAGTTGGGTTATGCCAATTCAGTGTGAAATAAAGTCCTAACACGCCTCGAATGTGTGGGTTGGGTTACGTCAGACCCAACATATGGACGAGTAAAGGTCTTATCCAAATAGACTGAGTTCTAGCTCCGATACATGTTAGAAAATATATACCAAACATTACAAACAATATTGTTCGTTTTGGGCCAAAAATTTGGACGACTTTGTTTTTTATTGGACCCAGAAAAGACGTTGGTTGTGTGAAAGAGAATTGATATTTGCTTATATATTACTCGGTTAGGTTATATCAATCCGATATGAGATCGTAACAAGCGATCATGAGAATGCAATCATTCTGATGTGCGTTTGATTTGGGGTTGGATTGTATTGGAAGTATGAAGTATCAATCTACAGGTGGAGGTATTGCTGAATTGCTTGATAATTAAGTCTTTGTCTCTAATTGGTTTGATTGAATAATGCCACTAGATGGCATCTCATATTCTCATGCATTGATATATACCCAATGACCCACACTAACTAGTCTTTGTCTCAATTTTAAGCTCGACGACACTAACAATGCAACTGCCGGCCAATGTAGTAAGAATGTAAGATCATTGATATTTTCATTATTTTACTCAAATACCCTTCACAGAACCATTGTTAGTATTGAGCAATCACTAGGTTTTGGTAGGGTGAGGTTCGCAATTATGAGGAAAGTGCGGGGGGCATATTAGGTATTGGAGGGCCAAGTCTTATCTCACGCGTGTGGGCCTTAATTAACTCACTAAATAAAAAACATGATACTTTTACTTTAAGCGTTCCCGTTAGGGCCCATTCAAAATTATGAGCATCTGAAGATTCGAGGTGCTATTTGCCTAATTACTACTTTACCCTTAACACATATCAATAACTACATTAAGAACCATTTGAAATTGATAAATCCAAAATGTGCGCTAGATTAGTTGAATTCTTATGCGCAATGTGTGGAAAATTTTGATCCTTATTAGGCAGACTGGACACACTTGTTTTTTAATCAAGAATGACATCATATAAGTTGTCAGGCCCGACACAGAAAAATTTCACTCTATGACATAGTAAGTTTGATCAAAACCTAACGTGTGACTACAACCTACGAGGGTATTGCTCAATTAAAAATCGAACTCAAGACCTCACAAATCCATACAGTTTAACCCAGAGATATTAACCAACTAATTATCACTCAAGTAATTAGGCAATTGGACACATCAATAGCAAATCCCTATGTATTCAAAAAACACACATAAGGTGGATATTACCCTTTTTAGATATAACATCATACGAGTTAAGGCCACTACAGTTTCAATCAGTATCAACCTAATCTTAGCAATTTAAAAATCAAAATTTGGTCTCACACATCCATCAAGCTTAATTTTAGTCAAATTACATATTCTACTATAATGGTCATTAATTAATAATTAATGCGATAGGCGATTCCGTAATATGGGCATCAAACGAGGGGCATTAACGTAAAGCCACCACTATATATCTTTTTGAAGCCTCATATTGTTGTTGTCTACCATTCAAAAACCCTCTCTTCTCTAACCTTTGGCATCTTCTTCTGCCATAAAAAATGGCCGCAGAAGAAGTTCTTAAGCTCTTCGATATCTACTGGTTCAAGCATGAAATCTTCTCCAATAACACACTTTTACCTCTCAATGGAACGAACCCAATTGAAGAAGAGATTCAAGAATCGAAATTTTCGCACTTGCCTAGTCTTCTAGTCAGGTCTCTCAGTGAGCAAAACTTGAGCTCCAAAGCAAGTCTTGCCTCTGATACTCTCTCGCCAACAACACCAAAGCTTCAAATTCAATCAATCGTCTGTGGAAAAGTTGTTACAGAATTTGAAACGAAAAGTGAGAAACAAGAAGATATTGAAGCACCCATTAAGCCAAAAGCGAGAGAAAGGAGAAGCGGTGGAGGAAGAAGAAACAGAGGAGGTGGAAGTAATAATAGTAAGAGCTTGACAGATCTTGAGTTTGAGGAGCTAAAAGGGTTTATGGATCTGGGATTTGTGTTTTCTGAGGAGGATAAAGATTCAAGCTTGGTTTCTATAATTCCTGGGTTGCAAAGATTGGGGAGAATATCTGGTCAAGATGAACAGAAAGCAGAGAGAAAGATTGACAAAAGTAGTATTGTTCAAAGGCCTTATTTGTCAGAAGCATGGGATGTATTGGACAGAAGAAAGGAGAGGCCAGTGCTGATTGATTGGAGAATTCCAGTTCTGGGCAATGAAATGGACATGAAAGATAATCTCAGGTTCTGGGCTCACACAGTTGCATCTACTGTCAGATAGTAATACTCAAAACACATTTTGATTTCTTGTTTGTGCTTCGCTCTCTCTATTATATATATTTTCTGGGTTTTTCTTGGTCTAGATTGTTTGGTCATTCAGGGTGCCAATTTTTATATCCTTCTCTACAAGACATGTAATTGTAAATAAGAACTGGATCTTTGTAGGGTTGGTATTCATTTGGTCAATTGTTCAGTTAAATCTTCCACTTGGTGAATGTAATGACTGGAGTTTTGACAATTCATGACCAAATCTACTTGAAACAGAGACAGAAAAGAGCGGAGAACCCACTATGAATAATTGCCACTTGTTGGAAGCTCCCACTTAAAGCAAACTGGTTTATTAGTATTTAGCAAAGAAAAAAGTGCTGTCCAACGTGATTTACACTTCTTTGACAGAATACAAACAAAGGAGAATGAGATCAGCATGTTATGAATTCAAAATCACAACTTTTGTACTGTAAAAGAAGGTTCCATCTACCAGACTCTCAACCCAGTTCTTTTACTTTGAATTTGCACCTTCCAGGATAATTACAGATAGACATTTTTAAATTGATGATGATGACTGTGATGACAAATTTGAATTCAAAGTCTAACAAAATATCTCAGTGCCTGATCAGTTAAGCATGGTGGATTTCATGGAAACTTAGCCCGAGTGTGACTCATATAACCTACCATTCTCCCACACTAGTTTCTGTCTGTTTCTGCAATTATAGGACAATATATAGGAAGAAAAGAAACCAAACATTAGGGACAGATCTTCCCATGTGTCTATGCTCTGTGTTTGTGTGGAAAATATGAAGTCAACTGACAACAACTCGATAATAAAGAATGATGGGTAATTATAAGCATTCAAACAAAAGCAAAACAAATACTGGAAGGAAGAGGTCCACCACGCAAATGAAAGGAAAAGGAGAGACTTCCAAGCTTTGATGACTTGACCACTAGTACAGATACAGAGCATTAAACTAGTATTTGATGTTAACAGCCATTAGTGCAGAAACCATTATTATTAGGCTCTAGTTTTTCATTCAGTTTGGTGAGCTATGATAACATCTCTTCACCAAGTCAGAACAAATCCACAATTTTCCCTCTTTTTTTTTCCCTCACATTGATTGCGGCTGAATGGACAAGAAAGCTTTTAAAATCTCATAGTCATATTAACGCTTGGAAGAATGTGTTCAACTAACATATCTTTGGTCTATTATTAATGACAAAACATGCCTTAGAGGAGGGCCTATTCAAAAAGAACAAATTAGCATTGCTAATTCTGTTGATAATGAGGTAGCATTTTTCCTGTAGATCATTTAGTAATCCAATTACAATATACACAGTGGAAGCCCAGTTCAATCCATATGGAGGGACATGACATGACTGATTAATCTTCAATGTTCAATGACATCTAATTACTAAAAGATGTCTTTCTATTTAGTCCAGGTTGATGATACCAGAGACAGAATGTGATGAAGTTCATGCTTACCAAACTCGATAAAACAATCTTTTGAACTGGAAATCGTCAACATAACCCAAAATCCGATATGGGAAAGACAAAATATTGCTATCTGAAATTCTAAACAAGAAACATATCTTAACTCAAAATATCCTTATAGAGGAGCTTGCCAAAACTTTAGAATCGTTAATTCTTGTTTGGTGTCCCTAATTTGTGATTGCATTAGACTTGTTAAGGATGACACCTTCGTATTTCACCTGAAACCATTTCATGGAGTCCTCCTTTGTCACCCGATGCTGAATCCCAACACGAGACTTGCACCTGTGGCGACGGCCTACACGGTATCCTGGGCGTTCAAGGACTACGTAGAAGTCCATTCCATAAATTCCAGTAGAAGGATCATACCTGAAAAACAATTAACATGTATGACGAAAAGATAAAGCAATCAACTCGGATATAGCAAAAAATTTAAAAAATGCTACCCTAAGATAATATACTAAGGGCTAAGGCACAATAAGCGATCTAGGGCAGAGGCTCATAACACAATTAGGTACAAACAGTAGGAAATGCATTTTGATCCAAAATGGAATAAAACCAAAAAATTCTCATAGGCATTAATATCTCCAGTTATTCAGTCAACGACTAGAAACTAGTTATGGAATTTGCACCTAAATGAAAGCAACAAAGAATTGCACCAAAGCAAGTGAGTGTTCATTGCTGAGTGAAGCAAGTGAGTGTTCATTGCTGAGTGATATAGATAGGGTTTTCAGAACAGCAAAGCTTACTTGATTCCCAGATCAATGTGCTCCTGAATACCAAAGCCAAAGCAGCCAGTGTCACTAAAATTTCTACGCAGCAACTCGTATTCCTTGACCTTCAACCCGCTCTCCAACAGTTGCATTGCCTTTTCACCCCTCACGGTAACATAGCAAGCAATTTTCTCGTTACGCCTGATACCAAAGGACCGAACAGTGTACCTTGCTGTAAGACAAAACACCAAACAAAATACTATGCTAAGAAATTTGAGGATGATAATGAATGACCAATATCATTCCTGAAGTTATATTCCAAGAGAAGAACTTCAATTTTATTATAAGTTGAGGTCTTACAGAAACAATCCAAATTCTACAGCCCACCATTCACCAAACAACCTGAGGCAAAAGGTCATACAGTCCCACTTCCTATGCCTCAAAAGCAAATTCAATGATATTTTCAAAATGTTGAAACTATGCAGAACTTTGATTGCAATCCTATCAGACTTAGAAGTACAGTCTCTTCCCTACTCTTCTGTAGGTACAATAATTCATGATAATCTGGGTAATCAAGACATTTTGGCAATTGCAAATTCCATCCATTGCCACAGTTTTGCCCTCATAACTTTATATTACTTTCACAACTAACCACAATACCACAACTTTAAACCATAAACAAATATAATGAACACCAATCTATATTTATTTCTCACTTGCACCCACTATGGATCCTACATTATTTTCAATAAAACAAACCGATCATAGGACCCAAATGAATTAGTCTAACAAAATCTAAATACAAAAAAACACTTACCCTTGGAGAAAACCGGTGATTGGCCACTGAGTTGTTCTAGCACCTGCCCATAGAGAGACGACATTCAAATACAATAACCTTTAAAAAAAAAAGGATTTGCGGTAGAATGCTAGTGATGGGCTGATGGCGCGGGTTAAATTACCTTGGCTGCTCTAGTGAGGCGATCTCCGCTTTCACCTACTGAGATATTCAGGACCAGCTTTTGGACCCTGATCTCCCTCATTGGGTTCGATAGCTTCTTCTCCGATGCCTGGTGCCATTTTCAAGACAAACAATAGTTAGTTGAATACACAAATACAGAATGCGAAGAAGACGAATGAAGACAAATAGAGAGAGAGAGAGAGAGAGAGCCGTTGAGAGACCATGGAATAGAGCTGCTACAGCCGCTTGGGAGGGAACAATGGAAGACGAAGTTGAAGGAACCGCCAAAATTATTAAGAGCCAATTAGGCTTTTTGAAACTCTGTTTTCACCGGAATGACGGTGTTGTCCATAATTTTGCTTGCTTTTCCACGGTCATCCGAAACGGCCTACCTTCCACTTTAGGAGACATGGCCCAACCCACGACGTGAAACGGATAAATAGTCATTGCCACATGGACCCAGCCCAATGGGCTTTGATCTGTTACCATATTTAACATAATGAGTTTGTGTGAGCACATGTGATGCAATGATGCATATAATACCGATAATATCAGTTGTTATTCTAGTTGTTGAGTTATACGCATAAGATTTAATTGTTGTTATACGTATAGGATTTAATGTGCATATGTGCATCACGTGAGACATGTGAAACCCATGAATTCATTTGAATATTGTACATCCAACCCAACAGTTACGATAACCGGGATACCAATAACTGAAATCTTAATCATTTTCGTTTATCACATAACCAAACTGAAATTGAAATTTGACCAACCGAAGGCCGAAGGGCTCAACAAACAGAGACACGGACTCTTGACCTTTTCATTTTTCCAAATCACTCAATTAAACCCATCGATTACCAAGTCCACTCTATATTGCCCATTACAAATCCATGTTATTATTGTTCGGTTGTCTCAAATCAGAAAAATAAAATTAACTGGTCTTTATAATTTGATTAAAAGTCAACTTTATTTCACTTAAACCGTCACACACAACTGAAATAGGACTTCCAACTCGATGAACTCCATCGCTCCACTCAATTGAACCAAAGCTATTACTGGAAGCCCGGTTAAGACTCTGGAATGTTATGTTCATCGCTCCACTCAATTGAACCAAAGCTATTACTGGAAGCCCGGTTAAGACTCTGGAATGTTATGTTATAGGAGAGTGTCTGGTCTTTTGCATTGAACACAAGCTTATTCGGCGAGACAACGATGGAAACATTCGCTGGAGCGTTGGCTTTAACATTGTAGACTGCGGAAGCTGGGCTACCAACATTCTTTACTACCCTCTTACGTGTGACCGAATCCGAATATGGTTCGAAAACAACAGAAAATGATGGGTAATTGAGATCTCCGGGAGTCGCTAATTTCTTTGAACACACCTCTGATCCAGCAGGCTCTCTTGTGAAAATTGAAATTTGTTCTTCATTGTATCCGATTGAGCATAAGAAACCAATGTAGTCACTCGAATCAAGATCGTAAACCAACCCTGGATTCAAGGCTCTATTGGGATCAACATGTCCTGCTCCATGAATAAAAGGTGTTGATCCTTCACCGGTAGCACTGTCTACAATGTTATTCCCGGAATTGTCTGCATTGAAAGCGGTAGTCATCAAAGCAGATTTTACAGCAGCAGGTGACCAATTCGGATACGTCTTTCTCAATAAACCGACAATACCACTAACATGTGGACAAGCCATTGAGGTACCAGAAATTATATTGAATTTAACTCTTCGTGTGTCAATGACCAAACCAGAAGGTGCAACGTCACCCGTCCAAGCAGCCAGAATATTAACACTGGGAGCTACAACGTCTGGTTTAAGAATCTCTGGTGTCACATAATTTGGACCACGACTCGAAAAGCTTGCAACCTTGGGTGCTGATGGTGAAGTTCCTATCTTCGTTCCTCGAAATACGATTGTTGCCGTTGGCATTTGATTTGATTTGATATACTTTCGAATCTCATTACCTGCAATCTGACCCACCATAGTTGCTGGTATAAGATGGGGGTTCGTCGTCACAATTTCTCCAAATCTTCTTGTGTTTGCAAGTATCATTCCAATCCCACCTGCAACCTTCACTGCATTTCCCTTCTCAACTTTATTCCTACCATCTTCATAATCACACAACACAATTTTCCCTGTAACTTTTAATGGATCTAGCTCCCCTACATAACAAAACTGACTTCCACAATCCTTAGCATGCACCAGAGGAAGCTGGAAATCAGGAAGCCGATTTCCAGAATATAAGGAAACACCGTTGAAAATTTTCCCATTACCTTAGACAACATCAGCGGGAAACTCTCTATCAATGGTGGAAGCCCCAACTGTCAAAATCCACGGAGCAATATTAACTGCTGTGAACGGACGAGGACCGGCATTCCCAGCAGCACATGAAACAATTACTCCATGCTCTGCAGCGCCAAAAGCTCCAATGGCTATAGAATCTCTATCATACGGTTAGGAAGGCCATTTGCTCCGACAGATAAAGAAATCACATCGACACCATCAGCAACTGCTTGATCTATTGCGGCGAGTAAGTCAGAGTCAAAACAGCCGTTACTCCAACATACCTTATACATAGCAATACGGGCATTAGAGGCCATTCCATGAGCTTCACCGCCTGCATACTCGTAGAAACCTGCGTTGGAGACCACAGAACCCGCGGCAGTAGACGCGCAGTGTGAGCCATGACCATTCCCGTCTCTTGGTGAATTTGGCCTGTCTGATACATTTGTAGGCCTTTCACGATAAGATACAGAACCTCTGTTAAATTTTCTTGCTCCAATGATCTTTCGATTGCAAGATGAAGAAGGGAAGTCTGGAGCCGTCTCACATATACCTTTCCATCTGTCTGGAACAGGGGACAACCCAACGTCCGAAAAACTCGGGTGTTCGGGCCAGATTCCGGTGTCCAAGACGCCAATTATGACATCATTTCCTTGATCCGTGATATTCCAAAGGCCATATATAGTCATTACTAAGGCCTAAGAAGTTAGGAGTGTGAGTGATCTGGATTTGGCGAGCTTGGTCGGGGAGGATGGAGAGTATGGCGGGGAGCTGACGGAGTTTGGCTACTTGGGAACTGGAGAGTTGAGCCGAGAAGCCATTCATGGAGAGCTCATAAGTGTAGAGGATCTTGGCTGGGTGGGAGGAGCTAGGGAGGAAGGGACTGGATGATGGAAGAATACCAGTGGTGGTGGGTGGAGAAGTAGGAAGGCTTGTGTGATTTTGAAACGTGGATAACGAAGGTTTGTGGATGGTCTGATGATGGAGTTGAGAGTGTTGGAGATGAGAGTGAGAGAAAAAGTAAGATGAAGGAGAGAACGGTGGAGAAGGCCATTGTTTCAGTTGGGGATCTACTCAGTCCATGCATGTGTATATAACCATGTCCGGGAACCTACTTGGCCACTTGTCCTCTTTCCCCTACTTGTGCATACTAATAATATAAAAACGTTTAATTTGCACGTTAATAATATATATATTGTTTGTACGTTAGCCCTCTTTTTTAAGAATATCGTTAAACCCTGCCCACTAGGCTAGGCTGTATGTACATATAATAGTCATTTCTATAATATCACATCATTCGTGATATTATAACACTTTCTCGCATGTGTGAGTTGGACAATCATACTTTCCAATACGTGAAAATTCAAAACCAATTAAGGGACAAACCCAAACATATGGACCAACTTCTCAATGGGTACTCAATATGTGAGAAACTCAAAGAAGGTTTTAACTCAATACATCTTGGATCCGATACAATCTCATAATTTGTTATTTTGTCATTCAACCCAATAAATTAACTTGTGTTGGAATATTTCATATTATTTACACGATATTCTAAAAATACTATCCAAAAACAACTTTTTGTTTAGTAAGTACAATATATTGATAAAAAAACAAAAAAAAGTACAATATATTGATTGCCCTTTCGTATGTGCAACATTCTTTTGATTTGACTTCAGGTCATGGATCCTCGTCTCACCTCCTCCTGAATATTTATAAAGAGTTATGTGAGCTTGGTGTATGACCCTGCGTGGGCTTAGTTTGCACCTCCTCTGCGTGGAGCCTGTTTACACCTGTATTTTCATAGGCTTGATATGGTGGTGTGTCGTATATCGTATTTGTATTTGTACTAAAAAAAAAACATTTCTTTTGATAAATAAGGTGTGGTGGGTTTATCCAAAGTGTTCATCAAATCATCAAAATGAGCTATTATGGAAAAAAGAAATAATAACCATAGCCAACTACTCCCGTTGCACCTGCCTATAATCGGGCTACAATATTAAATTAGTAGCATTTCAGAATGGAAAGAAAAAGAAAAAAAAAATAATTGTGAAGGCAGATCTGAATCTACCAAATAATGGTGTTGTCGTCATTGGTATTATTATTAGCAATGTGCAATGGGTAAGTCAAGAAAGGATGCTAAATAAAATAAAAAGCAAATAAAAAACTCACTTAATTTATTGGAGAACCACGAGTAACTTAGATAACATTCATGTGTGTAATATCTCATAAAGATTTTGAGTTCGAGCCTTCCCATCCCCTTCTCCTATAATAAAAAAAAAGAAAAAAAATTATTGGATCCACCATATGAGGCGTGCTTGTTTTTTAAGTTGTAGTGTCTCGGCCATCAAACAAAGTCATGTACGTAGTATGAACAAATAACTTTTTTTTATACTTAGAAAAAAAAAATTAATGAACCTTTCCAAATATATGCTTGTCAAAGAAAAGTATGCAATTTAATATCTTTTTTTTTGGATAAATCCAATTTTAAGTATTTGACAAGTATCCGGAATATGCGTGGGTTTATTTTCACATTTTTTTGGTGTCGATAATTATTTTTTATTGTTAACAAGCGTCATGTGTTAAATCAATTATTATTTATAGAATTGTCTATTTATGAGTGTCTGCGAGTTCCACCTGGGAAAACATTAACATAAGGGGCAAGATTTTGTAAATGTAGAATATATTGTTTATGCACTACAAGTTGGCGAAGTGTGTGTGGATGACGTGATTTTTATTAATATTGCATCGCAAGATTAGGGATGTGCACTCGATCTTTTGGCTAAGATCGAGCACGCATGTGGTCCGTACAACAAAAATCGAATTTGGCTTGCTTATACTTATTAATTATTATCAAACAGAAAGTTCAGATGTGATCCTTTCTTTTTCCGAACTTTGACGTACATTTTCTTCAACTTTCTTTTATACGCATATCAAACCCCACTGCATCATTATTATTATATCCATGCGTATGTGCGTATAAACCGACACTTTTACTATTTACCATATCCATGCGTATGTGTGTGTGTATATCTATATGCACGTAGCATAGCATATTAAGATGATAAGGTCAAATACATGCGTTGGGTTTTGCTCTCACTTACCTTATCATTAAATTAACAAAATTTATACACATTGGCTTGAAGATCCAAGTTTAGATTTATATCGAATGTTCTAAAAAGCAAACATGGTTTCGATTAAAAAAAGAAAAAGAGAGAGAGCTGCTCTAAAATACTTCAAAAAGGTCAGCTTTATTTTACTTCAGGAATGTAACATCCGTTCATGACACCAAATAGAAATCTAGCGAATGAAAGGCCAGAGAGTGATCTACTAAATTGAAGAAAACACACATCGAGTACTTGAGACATTAAATGGAAGCTTTTGGTCCTTCACTCCACCTAACAGCAATAGGACTTCTCACTTTGTGAACTCCATCGCTCCACTCAATTGAACCAAAACTTGCTGAGCTCTTTTTTAAAGAAGCCCACTTAAAACTTGTGAATCTAATATTGTAGGAGAGTGCTTGGTTTACTGCATTGAACACTAGCTTCTTCGGCGAGACGCGAACATCAACATTTTCTGGGGCGTTCACTTTAACTTTGTAGACTGCACCAGCTGAACTACCAACATTCTTCACTATCCGTTTATATCTAACTTTATCCCAATCAGATTCAAAAACTACGGAGAATGATGGATAGTTGAGATCGCCAGGATTAGCTAATTTCTTTACACATACCTCTGATCCGGCTGGCTCCCTCGTGAAAACTGAAATTTGTGTTTCATTGTATCCGATTGAACATAAGAAAGCAATGTAGTCACTTGAATCAAGATCGTAAACCAATCCTGGATTTAGAGCTCTGTTAGGATCAATATGTCCTGCTCCATGGATAAAAGGTGTTGATTCTTCACCAGTAAAAAGATCTATAATGTTCTTCTCGGAGTTGTCTACATTGAAAGTAGTAGTCATCAAAGCTGACTTCACAACAGCAGGGGACCAACTGGGATATGCATTTCTCAATAAACCAGCAATACCACTAACATGTGGGCAAGCCATTGAAGTGCCAGATATTATATTGAAACCAGAAGGTCCGTCATCACCAGTCCAAGCGGCTAAGATTTGAACACCAGGAGCTATAACGTCCGGCGTAAGGATCTCTGGTGTTATCATATTTGGACCACGACTTGAAAAAATTGCAACCTTGGGAGCTGGTGGTGAAGAAGTTCCGATTACCGTTCCACGAAATGCGATTGTCGCTGTTGGATTTTCATCTGATCTGATATACTCTCGAATTTTGTTGCCTGCAATTTCCCCTACCATGGTTGTCGGTATAAGATAAGTTGATGCAGTAAGTATTTCTCCATATCCATTTGCAAGTGCAAGTATCATTCCCAACCCACCGGCAAGTTTCACTGCATCTTCCTTCTCAACTTTATTCTCCAAATCATTCCTTGCATCTCCATAATCACATAACACAATCTTCCCTTCAACTTTTAATGGATCAAGCTGCCCCCTTCCATAACAAAACTGACTTCCGCAATCCCCAGCATACACTAAAGGAAGCTTGAAATCGGGAAGAGGATTTCCAGAATACAAGGAAACACCATTTAATATTTCTCCATTTCCAAGGGCTGCATCAGCTGGAAACTCTCTGTCAATGGTGGAAGCTCCGACTGTTAAAATCCAAGGTGCAGTATTAACAGCTGTGTATGGTCCAGGACCAGAGTTCCCAGCAGCACATGAAACAACAACACCATGTTCTGCAGCACCAAAAGCTCCTATGGCTATAGGATCCTGATCATAGGGATTAGCATAGTCAGCTCCAACAGATAAAGAAATCACGTCGACACCATCCGCGATTGCTTGATCTATTGCAGCAAGCAAATCAGTGTCAAAACAACCTGTGCTCCAGCATACTTTATAGACAGCAATACGGGCTCTAGCGGCCATTCCATGAGCTTCGCCATATGCATATTCATAGAAGCTCGCATTAGGAACCACGGAACCAGCTGCAGTAGATGCACAGTGTGAGCCATGACCATTGTCATCTCTCGGTGAATTTAGCCTCTCTGAAACATCTATATGCCTTCCAAGATTAGATACCAAGCCTTTATTAAAGATTCTAGCACCGATGATCTTTCGATTGCAAGCTGATGCTGGGAAGTCAGGAACCGTCTCGCATATACCTTTCCACCTATCCGGAACAGGGGACAAACCAGAGTCCGAAAAACTCGGGTGTTCGGGCCATATTCCGGTGTCCAACACCCCTATTATGACATCATCACCATGATTGGAGCTCTTCCAAAGGCCGTAATCATCAGTAAGTCCTAGAAACTTAGGCGTGTGAGTGATTTGGAGTTGGCGAATTTTGTCAGGGAGGACGGAGAGGATGCTAGGGAGGTGACGCAGTTTGGCTACTTGTGCATTGGTGAGCTGAGCAGAGAAGCCATTCATGGCACGCTCATAAGTGTAAAGGATCTTGGCTGGGTGCGAGGAGGGAGGAAGGGAGTGGATAATGGAGGCATACCATTGCTGGTGTGTGGAGAACAAAGAAGGCTTATGTGATCTCGCCACGTGGACAATGAAGGTCTGTAGACTGTCCGATGATGAATCTGAGATTGTTGGAGATGCAAGTGAGAGAAAAAGGAAGATGGTAAAGGAGAAAACAGAGGAGACCGTCATGATTTGAGATTGGGGTGTACTCACTACTCTGTCCATGTTGTGGTGCTTATAACGATGTCCGGGGGTTCTATTTTTTTCCCATAGTTGAAGGTTTTTTATTCAAATCTTATAAAAAAACATTACAGATCCATATCTACATACATATATACTAACATAGATTATTAAAAACAAGGTGGATTTATTTGACCATTAGGACCATCAATGCATGTGTGCAGAATCAATTACGCAAATTCTTATTGTACTAATTATAAGGGTGTATAATAGTCTTTTGCATATTAAAACTAATTATGTTCGAGGAAGAATAATCATTCTCATGCAAACCAAATGCCTTGTTACTCTTTCTAGAAATATTGCTCATCATCTAGTCTAAATTCCTTGAACATTTCTACCAATCTGTGAGACAAGGTCATCTCAGCCTTCCCCACCTTCTCAAATCTCAACCTCCTCTTCTATGTGCGACCGTCTTCTCAAGTGTTTCTACAAGGGGCGGCCCAGGACACATGTTTTATTATTAATCTTTTTTATTGTTTACTGACGAGATTCCCCTTGGCCACCTCTCAGCAGACAAGGAAATGGCCAAACTTGGTTGTTGGCATAAATGGTTGTGCCAATTTTATAATTCTGCTACCCCAGCAAGGGGTTATCCTTATCCACCCAAGATCGATCTTGAGCTTTTGGTTTTTAATCCCACAGGGATGGCCCGGATGGGAGTGGAGGAATGATATATCAAAAAAAAATCACGCCACTAGCAACATTTCTATATATGAAATTATTTCTAAATTAACTCCTTACCCCCCTTACCATAGAAGCCCTTTGAGATATGATTTTTTTAAAAAAATCATAAATATATAGTGTGTTCAACATAATAGATCCAACGATATATTATTTGTTAATATGAAAAAGTATAACAATTAGACATTATTTGATATAAACTCAAAACATATGATGTTTCGATCGTGTTAAATTTAATTGAATTTCGAACAAAAAAATAATTTATGATTTGATTCGTTTGACCAAATATTACATATTTAACTTTTTGCCGGGATCTATTTTATTCTTAGCCCTTTTATTTGTCACGTGATTTTAATCTTTTTAGGCACATGGAAGAAATAAACAAAACCCAAAGGAAACTGCACGTGACACACAACTCGGATGCATCATATCTTCTATCAAGAAAAATCTGCAAAACTTAAAAACAAATTAATGTGTCATGTGATGAGAAGTAATAATCAAATAGGACCTTTCACTTAATTAATTCGATCTCATGAGGCAAGAATCCGCTAATTATTGTTTTAAGTATACAACCTCTTGTTTATGTCCAAGCCAAGCGTAAGAGGTACAATAATTAATCCCTAAAAAAATATTAATCCCTTTTTTTTTTTTTATTTATAAAGGTGCAAAATTTTATTAAAGATAGATATACGGTACAGAAACTAAAAGAATAGCTAAACGGTACACTTTGAGTAAAATAACAAAGTCCACAATTGGACCCATGAAACATAAGAACGGCCCAACAAACTGAAGAGCCCAAATAACAATCCAAGAAGCCCGTGGAAAAGACTAAGGAGAAGTCCAGTACAGTTATCCACAGAAATTTGGGGTGATGAAGTCCATACCCCAAATTCTATCATTTCGGGTTTCAAACGGATATTTTTCTGTTTTCAAGAGTATTTTTGTAATTTTTCATTCTATGTTTTAGTTCCTATTTGAGTTGTAATCGGTCCTAGTGATCATCATCTTTCATTCTATCGAATATATCAAAACATTAAAGAGTTTTCTCTTAAATTTTTGATGGATTCCAACGTGTGTTTGATCAAAAATTAATAAGCTTGTTTCTTTCTGTCCAGATTGTCCAGATGCAGGCAGCAAACATCATCAACCAGCTAGACTTTCCGCTGAGAGGAATCTAGCTGAGGCGTAGGAGGGCCATTCATTGAATAAAGAGACTATAGAGATGGGCAGACAGCAACAGGTACCCCACCAACTAAAAACTCTTTTTACCATCAGTCCGACAAAAGGAAAGCCAATAATGGCACAACCAATTAAATTAACATAACGGCCAAGATTTATATACATGGAATTATTTCTCTTTTATATTGATGGTTATGCACTTATGCCCAGGCCAATAATGTCACAACCAATTAAATTAACATAATGTGACAATCAATGACAGGTGACTCGATTGGTAATTGACTGGGTTAGGCATATATACGTTTAATGTTCAATTTCAATGAAAAACATATTTTTTAACGGTATTTCAAAAAAAATAAAAATAACATAACGGGTCAAGGGTGGAGTTGGGCCGTTGACTTGGGTGGAAAGATGAATGTTAGTCATGCTCTCTCACTAGAATGACATAAAATCACACATATATTTACCATGGGCTTGTATGACATGCGTAGTTTGTGTACTAGTACATAGATCTAATGAGTTTACCCATTGTGCATCGTAAAGATAGTGGCTAAGGATCCCATGGTACACCAAAAAAAAAAACATAACGACAAAGATTTATATATATATGAAATTATTTCTCTATAATGTTGTTATGCTAGGATTTGATTCTATAGAGTTTACAATTCATATCTAATTGTAGAGAAAAAGTCTGACAAATTTAAAACTAAAAAAGCAAATTAAATTTAAAATTAAAAAAAAATTAAAATGTGGTGTGATGTGACACATCTCCCAAATCATTATATTCAAATTGTAAACTCTACAGTTTTAATCGAATTGTGGAGCCCCCAAATCCATTATATATGCTCGTGTCCAAGTGTGTGTGGGGATGACTTGAGATTTTATTAATATTACATCCCAAGATTAGGGATGTACAATAATGTCTTTTTCCAATCGCATGTGGAAAACACAAATCGAATTTCACCTGCTTCTACTTGCTATCAAACCGAAAATTCAGACGTGACTTCATTTTTCCAAACTTTGACATACATTTTCTTGAACTTCCTATGTTTTTTGTTCTTATAGTTTCTTCATGCATGTGTTGCACATTCAGGCACAAAAATAAACACACTTCTTTTGTTATATCCATGTGTGTGTATATATATATGTGTGTGTATCCAACATGGGCATTTGGTCGAACATGCACGTAGCGTACCATATTAAGATACTATAGTCTAATATATGAGATGATGTGCATGGATGGACGTTTCCTGTGAAATACTGATAAGTACAACCTACTTACCTACTTAACATGTAATATATATTATAAATATGCAATCTAATATATTCAAGCAGCTCAAGTTAGAACACCAAAGTACATCTACCATATTTTTTTTAATAATTATATTTTGATTTAACTTATTTGTTATTGTTATTAAATATTCTTTATTTATATATAGGTGTATGCAAACAACTCCGCATGTTGAGACCATACATGCATAATTACTATACGTGTCCTTCTACATTACTGGAAGCACACTTGTGGCCATATAGTTTGGCCCAATTTACCATGTTGTTATTGGGGAATATTCTATGCGAGTCGATTTGATGACCCGAGTTTAGGCATATGTTTGATGACTAAATGATAAATTGTATGGTGTTATAGTTCTCAGTTACTACAAAAAGAGTATAAAAAATACTTCAAAATAGTCAATTTTATTTCACTTTGGGAATGTAACATCCCATGCATGACACCAAACAGAAATCTAGTGATCGAAAGGCAAAGAGAGAGATACTTTATTGAAGAAAACACACACTGAGCACTTGAGACATATTAGATGGAAGCTTCTGGTTCTTAAGTCCACATAACAGCAATAGGACTTCTCACTTTGTGAACTCCATCGCTCCACTCATTTGAACCTGCAAAACTTGCAACTGAGCTGTTGAAACTTGAGAATTTGATATTGTAGGAGAGTGCTTGGTTTATTGCATTGAACACAAGTTTATTCGGCGAGACATGAACGACAACATTTTCTGGAGCATTCACTTTAACTGTGTAGACTGCACGAGTTGAACTGCCAACCTTCTTCACCACCCGCTTATATTCAATTTGATCCCGATCAGATTCAAAAACGACAGAGAATGATGGATAGTTGAGATCGCCGGGACTAGCTAATTTCTTCGCACATACCTCTGATCCAACAAGCTCCCTTGTGAAAACTGAAATTTGCGATTCATTGTATCCGATTGAACATAAGAAAGCAATGTAGTCACCTGAATCAAGATCGTAAACCAATCCTGGATTTAGAGCTCTATCAGGATCAACATGTCCCGCTCCATGGATATAAGGTACTAATTCTTTACCACTAAAACGATGTTCTTCCCTGAGTTGTCTACATTGAAAGCAGTGGTCATCAAAGTTGACTTCACAACAGCAGGTGACCAATTGGGATACGTATTTCTCAATAAACCAGCAATACCACTAACATGTGGGCAAGCCATTGAGGTGCCAGATATTATATTGAAACCAGAAGGTCTATCATCACTAGTCCAAGCGGCTAAGATTTGAACACCATGAGCTATAACGTCCGGCGTAAGGATCTCTGGTGTTATCATATTTGGACCACGACTTGAAAAAATTGCAACCTTGGGAGCTGGTGGTGAAGAAGTTCCAATTACCGTTCCACAAAATACGATTGTCGCTATTGGATTTTCGCCTGATCTGATATACTCTTGAATTTTGTTGCCTGCAATTTTCCCTACCATGGTTGTCGGTATACGATAAGTTAATGCAGTAAGTATTTCTCCATATCCTTTTGCAAGTGCAAGTATCATTCCCAACCCACCCGGCAAGTTTCACTGCATCTTCCTTCTCATCTTTATTCTCCAAATTATTACTTGCATCTCCATAATTACATAACACAATCTTCCCTTTAATTTTTAATGGATCAAGCTGGCCGGCCTTGATAACAAAACTGACTTCCGCAATCCCCAGCATACACTAAAGGAAGCTTGAAATCGGGAAGAGGATTTCCATAATACAGGGAAACACCATTTAATATTTCTCCATTTCCAAGGACTGCATCAGCTGAAAACTCTCTATCAATGGTGGAAGCTCCGACTGTTATAATCCATGGTGCAGTATAACAGCTGTGAATGGTCCAGGACCAGCGTTCCCAGCAGCACATGAAAAAATAACACCATGTTCTGCGCACCAAAAGCTCCTATGGCTATAGGATCCTGATAATAGGGTCTAGAAGAGCTATCTCCAACAGATAAAGAAATCACGTCGACACCATCTGCGATTGCTTGATCTATTGCAGCAAGCAAATCAGTGTCAAAACAACCTGTGCTCCAGCATACTTTGTAGACAGCTATCCTGGCTCTAGAGGCCATTCCATGAGCTTCGCCATATGCATATCCATAATAGCTCGCGTTCAAGACCACAGAACCAGCTGCAGTAGATGCACAGTGTGAGCCGTGACCATTGTCGTCTCTCGGTGAATTTAGCCTCTCTGATATATCCATAGGCCTTCCATGATGAGATAATTATTTGGCTACTTGTGCATTGGTGAGCTGAGCAGAGAAGCCACTCATGGAACGTTCGTAAGTGTAAAGTATCTTGGCGGGTTGCGAGGGGGGAGGAAGGGAGTTGATGAAGGAGGTATACCATTGGTGGTGTGTGGAAACAGAGAAGGTTTGTGTGATCTCGCCACATGGACAATGAAGGTCTGTAGACTGTCCGATGATGAATCTGAGATTGTTGGAGATGCAAGTGAGAGAAGAAGGAAGATGGTGAAGGAGAAAACAGTGGATACCGCCATAATTTGAGATTGGGATCTACTCAGTACTCTGTCCATGCATGTTGTTGTGTTTATAACGACGTCCATGGGCCTATTTTTCCATATTTAATTATAGTTAGTTGTTCCCTTTACAAAAATGATAACGATTTTAGATATTCCAAATATGACGTGGCAAGTAATCAGTGAATTTGTATAGTCCCTTGCATTTAAGTTGAAAATAAAGTAAATTATTCATTGTGTGACAAATCATATTTGTTATATTAATTTTTGGGATCTCTAACTACCAAAGTTACTCACTTAATCATATAAAAATTACATATTTGTTATAGCGAATCCTTGCTATACAAACCACTTGAGTGATCGCGTAGTGATGAATCTTTCTGAGGCCAAATTGTATGGACTCAAAAGGTCATCATTTGTCGAAAATGACAAATTTGTATTGTGTCATTTTCGAGTAAAAAAAAATCATTGCTATACATGAATATCTACACACGTTTATAATAATATAAATCATTAAAACGTACGTGGTGGATTTATTTTACCATTAGGACAACGCATGCATGTGTAGTAGCATTCAATTGCACCAATGCCAATTGTAATAATTGATTTCATCGTTGTGGAACATTCTGGCCACTAGGATGATCTGTCGATGTGTTTTTATGTCATCGAATGTGTCAGAATTTTACTGCACCAATCTGTCTACTCTAAATTGTCGTATGTTAATATTTACTGTACTATTATATATAAAATGAATTATTAGCCTCAGAATTTTGTACTACTATGTGTAGCTGCTTTCTTGCTCTAATTATTTGGAATGCACTTTTCTTTATTCAAGGCCTACCTTGGTTCCACGCTAGCTAGGCTCTCTCTATTACTCAAGTGGACTTGAGCTTTATTATCAAAGTCTTATCTTTCTCTACAATTCAACCTGGCCCATCTTCTTCATATATAAGTTCAACATATTGTTTAATATATTTAATCACATCATCTAGAGGTAACCGTTGGTTACAAGTTTAAATTTATTCATAGCCGTTGTAATATCTCGGTTGAATGAATGAAGATTTAACCACATCTCTCTCATCTTCTTCTCTGATCTCTTTATCTCCTTCTACTTCCGCATAAATATTTTTAAAGTCAAAATAAAATATAATAAAAGAACGCGCATACTCTATAATTTTGTAATGTTGTAAATAGCTATGAATTTTTTTTTCAGAGGCACTGCCTTCGGACCCCCATCAAGTTTTGGTAGTCAGATCACATCAATTCTTAACCACAGGTAATCCAATGTGTTCATCAAATCTTCAAACGAGATCTTATGAAAACTAATAATAGCTAAGTATTCTCGTTGTGCCGTCATATATTATTATTCTGTTATTACACTATATAATTTGAACAAAGATATGGAAGGAAAAAAAAAAAGGCAAATCTTTTTTTTTTAATAGGAAGACAGAAACTTCATTAATTTGAATGAAGAAGAAACACTGTCATAGACTCATAGTTGACAGAACTCAAGATGAAATCGGAGGAGCATTTCCAGGGCTATTGAAGGTAACAGATTTCCTAGCAAGAGCATGCGCCACCCTATTACGTACATATCCAATGAGTGAAGTGGAAGAAGACAAGACGGCAAAAGAGATCTGATATCATCCACCATATGATCTGAATACTACTGTTGATGTTGTTTTTTTTTTTTTAATTATTATTATTAACATTATTTGTCATGCACAATTGGTAAGTCAAGAAAAGGTGTCCGTCTTCAATTTAAAAAGAAATTAAGCTGATAACTTAATTAATTCGACCTCGTCTCCTCATGCTTCACGCAAATTGTTATTTTTATGGATTTTTTTTTCTTTTCTTTTGAATGACGACTGACGAGATTCTTGGCAAATTTGGTTTCTAGTGCATAAAGATTTGTGCCAATTTTATAAAAATACTGCTTGTCATTTACAAATCTTAAATACCATTAAAAATTTAAATCAACTTTTTCTTTTTTGAAAGGAAAATTTAAATCAACTTGTTTGATCAATAATGACCATTAATTATACATATGATGGGTCGACAAAAGTAGACCCAAAATAATGTCACAAGCAATTAAATTAATGGCACGAGCGGTGATAGCCCAGCTATATGTTATACATCCAATATCAATCTTGAGGTTTTGGTTTTGAATCCGAACAATGCTACATACTCTCAATTTATAACATTCATTTTCCCTTAATTCTACGTGTCACGTGTGATTTTCATTAATTATAATTAATATATATGTAAGGCTGATTTAATATCAACTATTGAAGTGAGTTTATCCAAGTTAGATAGTAAAAATACATCGGTTGCACACAAAAGATAGAAAAATCGAATCTACATGACATGTGACATTATTTTATTTTATTGATCTTAGACGAGATAGTACAAAGATACTTCACTTAGTCACCCAAATTCTACTCAAATTGAATCTTTTAGTCCTTCGTTCCACTGGACAGCAATTGCGCTCCTGACACGATGAACTCCATCGCTCCACTCAATTGAACCAAAACTTGTTAAGGTATTACTGAAGGAACCCCGCCCAATACTTGAGAATCTTATCTGGTACGAGGCTGTCTTGGTTTTGTTATCAAACACAAGTTTACGCGGTGAGACATTGACAACAACATTTTCCGGGGCGATCACTTTTACTCTATAGACTGCAGAAGCTGAGCTGCCCACATTCTTCACAACCCTCTTGTAATTAACCACATCCCCATCCGACTTGAAAACAATAGAGAATGCTGGATAGTTCAGATCACCGGGACTGACCAATTTCCTTGCACAAGCATCAGGACTAGCAGGCTCTCTTGTGAAAATTGCAATTTGCTTGGGACCATATCCAATAGAGCAAAGGAATGCGATGTAATTACTTGAATCAATGTCATAAACCAATCCTGGATCCATAGCTCTATTAGGATCAACATGTCCCGCTCCGTGAACAAAAGGTGTTGAATCTTCGCCTGTAGCAAGATCTGTAATGTTTTTCCTTGAATTGTCTAGATTGAAAGCTGTAGTCATCAAAGCAGATTTCACAGCAGCTGGTGACCACTTTGGATATGCCTTTCGTAGTAAAGCAACAATACCACTAACGTGTGGACAAGCCATGGAGGTACCGGAAATTATATTAAACTCAACTCTCCTTGAATCCATGTTCCAATTTGATGGTCCAGAGGCACCTGTCCAAGCTGCCAAGATACTAACACCAGGGGCTATAACATCTGGTTTAAGAATAACTGGTGTTATGTAGTTTGGGCCGCGACTAGAAAAGACTGCAACCTTCGGAGCTGGTGGCGATGAAATCCCAGTTACAGTTCCATGAAACACAATTGTCGCTGTAGGATTTTGATCCAATTTGATATAATCTCGAATCTGATCACCGACAATCTGACCCACCATTGTAGAAGGTAAGATATGCGGTTCTGCAACTACCTTTTCTCCTTCTGCTTCTGTGTTTGCAACTATCATGCCCAGCCCACCTGCAACTTTTACTATGTTTCCCTTCTCAACTCTTGACATCTTTATTGGACCTCCATTGTCACATAAAACAATCTTTCCTTTAACTTTCGTTGGATCGAGGTTCCCCTTATGACAATACCTATTCCCACAATCACCAGCATAAACAAGAGGCAGCTTGAAATCAGGCAGTGGATCGCCAGAATATAACGAAACACTATTGAAAATTCTCCCATTTCCAAGGACTACATCAACTGGAAAGTCTCGGTCGATTGTTGAAGCACCAACTGTTAGAATCCATGGAGCAATATTAACAGCTGTTCGCGGACCAGGACCAGTGTTTCCTGCAGCACATGACACAATAACACCGCGTTCTACTGCGCCAAAAGCTCCAATGGCTATTGAATCTTTATCATATGGATCAGAGTATCCTCTAGTTCCAACAGATAAAGAAATCACGTCAACACCATCCGCGATTGCTTGATCCATTGCTGCAAGTATATCCGAGTCAAAACAACCTTTGCTAAAGCATAATTTGTAGAGAGCAATTCGTGCTTTCGAGGCCACGCCACGAGCTTCTCCATATGCATATCCGTTGAAACTTGCATTGGAGGCCTTAGAACCAGCCGCAGTGGATGCACAATGCGTGCCATGACCTTCCCTGTCTCTCGGCGACACGACTTCATTTGATTCAGTTATTGGTCTTCCGAGATAAGATTCATGGCCTTTGTAAAATGTTCTCGCACCGATGAGCTTCCGATTGCAAGCCGAAGCTGGAAAATCCGGTGCTGTCTCGCATTTACCTTTCCACCTGGCCGGAACAGGGGACAAACCGGCATCTGAAAAACTTCGGTGTTCTGGCCAAATTCCAGAATCTATGACTCCTATTATAACGCCATCGCCATGATTGGAGTTCTGCCAAAGGCCGTAACTATCATTGAGGCCTAAAAAGCTAGGAGTTCGAGTGGTTTGGAGATGGCGTGCCCGGTCAGGGATTACAGAGAGTATACCAGGGAGTTCACGCAATTTGGCTACCTGTGAATTGGTAAGGGGAGCTGAGAAGCCGTTAATGGCAAGTTCATAGGTGTATAAGATCTCGGCGGAGTGAGTGGAGGGAGGGAGGGATTGGATGATGGAGGTATACCAGTGGAGGTGACTGGAAAATAACCTAGGTTTGTGTGATCTAGAAACGTGGACAATATATGTTTGTCGATGGTCCGATGATGGGTTTGAGAGTGCTGTAGGGGTGAAAGAGAGAAACAGGAAGATGATGGAGGAAACAATGGAGACAGCCATGGTTAGTAAAAGCTTTTGAAGAAACTATTTTCATTGAGTTGAAAGATGTTTACAGACAAGCTATATACAAGTCTCTCCATGACAGAACGTCTGCCGAACACGGTACAAATCAATCTGACAATATGAACGTTGAACAGCTATAAGATACAGGCTTTACAGAGTTTCTTGAGATGAGAGTATCTCATTTGAAATTGTATAGATATGGGCCTATAATGGATTGCTTTGGTTATGACTTCTTGGGCCTCTAGGTGATGGACTTGGGCTTCCCTTATTAGTTACTAGCAGACTTGTGGCGCTTATAAAAATGTTCAGCAGGAACTATTCTTCCATATTTTAATACTGTAGTGCAAGTTACGTGATTAGTAGGCGGTAAATTTTAATTAATTAATGAGGATGTACAAAAGTTAGACAAAAAATAATTATTGGGTAAATGTCATTTTTCATCACTAAAAATATCTTTGTGATTATCAGTCAACAACAAAAGGACCTTTTAATTAACACCACTAGCAACATTTCTATATATTCTATCAAAAAAATACTTCTAATTTGTGTCATCACATCCGTTTGCACATAAGTTTTTAAATTTTTTTTAATACAAAGGGAGGGGAGGGGAGGGGAGGCTCGAACTCGAGACCTTATGAGACATAAATAAGTTGGACAAATTAAGCCCAACACTTAAGCAAAATGATATTATTTCAATAAGCATCAAACTCATGACTTTCTAACTCCATATGATTCTGTATATTGTTTCGCTTTTACAGGTTGTCCAATAGTGTTGAAGACGTGAGCATTCATATAATTAATCATGCCAATAACCCTCCTCTGTTGTAGCGGACTACAATCACAAAATATGCATGATTAATTAGTTGGTACATGTGTACAACCATTCACCCAAGAAAAGAAAAGAAACAAACATCTCATATGCATGATTAATTAGTTGGTACAACCACTCGCTTTGTACCTTGCACTTGAAGCCCAGGAAGAATGGGCCTAGCCCCAAGTCAGCTCATGCCTTGGGCTTGGGGTGCGAATGGACAATCTAGCCCTTGCCACACGGACTAAACCCAATGAGCCTGATAAGTGTCCAACGCCTTAATGCCCCCAAGGGTTGCAGTTAAGCTCAAGTGCTTAACAGCTATTTTTATATAAAAAAAATGAGATTAACTTAAGCTTAATTAACAAACTGGACTCAAACTTGATCCCAAAACTCAGGTTAAGAGCAATTGTGAGATTAATAAAAGTATGCTCTTAATTACAATTTACAATTAGACACATTGATCAATATGAAATTTTGATGATTCTGAGACGTTCATGCTGGTTTTGCAAAATTATTGTTTATAAAATGTTTAATTTGAAGTTAAAGATTGTGAAAGGAAAGTTAAATTTGAAGCGGACCAGAATAATACGAGTAATGCCGTATATCATGTCCGCTGAGAAGCAGTTTCCTACTTCAATAAAAAAAAAAACTCTATTTCTGATATACCGACAAAAAAGACCTTTTGTTTCCAATCGAATCTGACAGTTTCGACAGCATAACACATCCAATATTAGTAATTTTTGTGTTTGGATTCAGATTTCGAATATATAATTTATGTCCAAACTTGATTCAATCCGAGACGAACAAATTCGATCATCTAGACCAGACAAAGATCCATCATTCAATCATCCTCCATCTGTCGTGGATCTTCGATCATCGACGTTTCCAATGTGCTCGGATGACATCTATTAGGAATTTTAATGATGAGATTTCAAATCTAATTGAGTTTGACATCTCTTGTTGCAGGGGAAACAAAGATCCGTTTTGTAGATCCAAACTGCAATTTATGCATGTTATTTTTCTATTCAGTTTTTTGTTACCCAACTTAGACCGGTGAAATCAGACTTACTCGACATTTGTTCAACGATGTCTAATGTAACACAGTGTCATCCATCAATGTCTACATATCCATCCATTTTAGTGTTTGTGTTTTTCTTTTTTTTTTTCCAATCCTCTAGGTTGTATTCAATTTTTATGATGACACAGAGTGCCTAAAGACCTCATTTACCCAATTTACTGGGTAACTTAATACAAACAAGTTATGACCTTTTCAAATAAAAAAAAAGGGTTTCCAAATGCAGACACCGCAGATACATTCCGTCAATAAGAAAACCAGGCAGGCAGCAAATCAAACTGGACTCATGCAAAAGCTTTAATACAATCCATAAGCCATTTAAATATCCTAACAACCAAAAGAGTTGATTGCAAACGTACATATTACACCAAACATAAACCTCCAGCTCTTTTCCTTCTACATATCAATTAGATAAACATTATTTACACTTTATTTTTTACCAAATACACCCCACTCTAGTGTGTTTTTAAAGGCTTAATGGGGTGTACTTAGTAAAAAACGGGGTACAAATAATGTTCATCATCAATTACCCTCGATGTGCAGAACCTTCCGAGAAATACCATTTGCAGCATTCATAACAACAATTTCAAACTTCTTCCCCCGTACTTATGTAGGCAAGATGTTGGAAAGGGCAAAGTGACAGATTTAGGCATAGATAACAATTGTTCGTTCAATGTCCGGAGAAGTAAATTTATATTTCCGTCCCTTCACCAAATCAACCCAATATTGTTAAAAGACCATATTCAACATGAGCAGGCAACATTTATAAAAAAGATTTCTTTTTCTTGCCCTTTGTATTTCACCCAAAGAATGCCAAAGAGAGGATATAAACCACAGAGAATTATACTTCCCTCACCACTCTCTCTCTCCCCAACCCACCCCCCCTCCCCACCCACCCCATCATCAAGATCTGCATAATGTTAAAAGAGGATATATTTCCAAGTGAAAACCGATAGTATTTAGTATTACTTATTATGGCGACAATTTCAATCGCGTTTCCTCTTCTCATATCCACAAAAATGTTCAAGAGCACACAAAAATCACCTACTAAAGCAGAAAGCACATGTTTGTTCCCCGTGAGAGCCACCTTTCCTCTTCTCCATCTGTTGCATATGTTATCTGGCAGTTAATTGTTCTCACAAATATATGAATAATGCATGCATTGCATGTTTTGTACAAAAATACGAGCATATGTGCATATGGCTGTCTGTGTTAAAGTTCACTAAAGGAAGTGCCGCTACCACTAATATTCAGCTTAAGGACGAAAACCCAAAACGATCCCCTCCTCTAAAATAACCGGATGCATATAAAGAAATCCAGCAGTAGTTGAAAATCTAAGGGCCAGATGGTAGCATAGATGATGTCCTTGTCTATGGCTCCAGAGGGAGAGACTGAGATTCCTTATACAAGGGTAATAAAAGGATAACAGCAGATGACCAAGAAATGACACAATCAAATCCATAAACAAATAAAGAAGAGCTAAATAAAAATCCAAAAGTTCTAACCTTCTTGTTTACCAGTTTAAGCCCAGACAATCAAGTACGAAGGGGAAATGGGAAACGAAAACAAACTTACCGCATAGAAATCCTTCCCTATAGCATAGCGGGAAACCTTTTCGACCAAATCAACCGCCTGAGCTTCTGAAAGTGATGGCACATCATCCTGTACAACAGGGAATAAGTTACAATGTAACTATGTAAGTATGTAGCAAATAATCACATAACAAATAAATTCGCCACAATGTACTACATCAATGCATCATCAATAGCGCACCTGTGTGGGCAAGTTTGGTGAGCTGGACGAGCAAGACTTCATTTCCTCTTCCATAAACGTCAAGATTTGTACGGAACCATAACCTTGTGAGGCATATTTAACCCTCTTGCAGGACTCATAAGTATCATAAACGAAGATGCAACCATCTCCTGTGGTATGGAATGAACATTTAATTCACCAATGAAAATAGGCATTTGCTAATAGAAAGCCGGGGGGGCTCATTTACCTTCATCATCGAGGCCACCAACACATTAAAAGAAGCCTCCCTGTAGAAATCCTTAACAAAGAGTTCTTTGTACATCACAATACACATTAAATGGCTGCTCAATTCCTTGCCAAATTCCTCATATACCTGTAATCAATGTAGGAGAAAATGAGATGGCACCAACAAATAGCTGTACTCAACGTAGGAGAAAATGGGATGGCACAACACAGATCGATTATGACCATTTCATTCTCAGCACTATATATGCAGCATAAAAATTACCCATCTTTCACATGCAGGCATCAAATCAATTATAATAATTAAACACAGCAAAATTGTTACATGATAACAAAAAATGAGGCCATTAGAAAATCTAGGCTCGATTATCAGCTTAGCGCAGGTATGCTTGCTACAAAATGCTTTTCCCGTGACGTCTGATATCTCCCCCTATAGGACGCCCCATGTAGGAATAGATGCCAAAGTAATAATGTATAAAGCAGAAGGTAGAATTATCTTCCCAGCCCCTCGCACAACGCACCCTCTTCTGTTGCTCTCACCTAAATTTAGCTTAAAATATTGTCTAAACAAAAAGTGAACCGCAAAAAGATGAATTTTCAGATGTTCGCTTTTATGTTCTCAAAATTTGCTGGAAAACTTTTTTTCTTGAATTTGGCATGGCCAAAAACTCTTTGTATGCTGTGTGAATTACCAAAAAAAAACTACAATGAATTGAAGGAACAAAATTAATCACGAGGAGAGAGTAAGAGCATAACAGAGAAACAGAGAACCACGTTGACTCGAGAGGGCATAATATTGCACATATGACACATCAAATAGCCACTGTTGTTTTGATTTCAAATCTGATGAAAAGCAGCAAACACTTCATACACAACAGAAAACCAAAAGCATGGAGCTTACCACTACAAACTCCCATTTATCACATGCACGTTGAATCCAAATAAAATTAAATAAGGGGATCTATGGTCAATTAATTAATACGAAAGAAACTAGCCCATCAGAAATCCACCACCTCAGGAATATTAACTTGATAATGCTCCAAAAAGAAACCAAAAAATTAGTTAAATGTTCATAAAACCAACCGTTTTCTTGAGATTTATCCAAACTTTTAACTCTCTCCAGTCAGCTGGTTTCAATGAAGAGGCCAGCACGCATTTGTCCGCTCTGCAAGATCAAAAGAACATGATAAAAAAAAGAAGAAGAAAACGAATCGCATCCTGCTTAGCCATTACCCACGAATCACATAACATCACTTGATATAAGATATTACTTAACAAACTGTGCCCGGTAATCAGAAGAGAGAAAAAGAAAAACAGAGGATTATAATTCAAGGTGCTGAAGGCAAGAAAAAAAGTGCAATCACAAACATAACTAAAATTCTTTATCATTATGTGAGCATTTCATAATATATCTGACAAATCCATAATCCAGAAGCCACAAATATTAAGCAACCAACTAATTTGCAGCAATATAGAGCTCCTGAATTCGGTTAATTTGTAATTCTAAGAAAGAATTCCACTCAACAAATATGTCAAATAACGTTAAAAACAAATTTGTAATTCATGTTTCCCTAGTCGTTCTTTTGAGAATTGCTGGATAGTAAATCTTTAGGGAAGTAAGTAGAAAAAATAAGGGATCGTACAGAATATCATAGATTATGGAGTCATCAATCTGGTCCCTTATAGGTTGATCCGCTGCGACGACACAGAAACCTTTTCCAGCAATGGCTACACAAAATCTGCAAACCAAAAATAAACATGTGAAAACGATCAACACCAAACACACCTGTTACCAAGACAATTAGGTCGGAAAACACAAACATAAGAAAAATAAAGAGAGGGGGAGAGTAGTACCCGCTACGAGGCCGCCACTTCTCTGTCTTACCACCAGATTTGAACGAATAGATCTCGGACATGGTGAACGAATCGAACAAGACTCAAACTAGGGAAGATTTAGGGTTTGCTTGGATTGAGATTTTAAAGAGGCAAGTGAGGAGGTTAAGGAAGTTAACTTATACTCCACTCTTTATTTTATAATCTAAACAAAGCCTAAGGGATGGCGCCACCCAGCTTTCTTGCCAAACCCTAACACAATGGCGGAATTATATATATCCCAAAATTTATGGAAATCATTATTGGGTGGAAGAAGGTATACGCTCACGTAGTACACCGTAGCAGCTCTGGCCTTGCTCACAGAATAAACCCAGCTACCATATAGCATTGCAAGGCCTAAAGCCATTGGATAAGCATAATCCTTTGCATCAGCAAACCGGCCTCAACTGAAGCCCAAGAGAAGTCCAAGAGTAGCCAAGGAGAGAAGCCTCCGGAAGCCCAAGTCCAATTACATTATAAGCCCATGACCAGCTAGGCCCACTAAAGCACCCAAGAGCCAGAAGGGCCAGAACCGAAGAGACAGATTCTTCATGCCCATAGTAAAAAGCCTTGAACAGCCGCAGCCCAATACCGGCCCTTCAATCAAAGATGATCCGAGATCGCAGCCCAACTTATATGGCCAGCAATTGCAATGGAGGTATTTTAGGAAATGACCTCGTCACCCTCAAGGGCTATTTCGTAATTACGCTTGTCGTTTAGTCTCAACAAGCGTCACGCGAGGTCATTTAGTTCCATAAACAAAAAGGACATTTTATTGTTGAGCAATTTCACGCATTTCAAGGTTGCAGGCGGCTGATTAATCTCTATCGCTTTTATACATTGATAAATCTCAGTGCCTTCGAATTTATTCGCTCCTCTCTCGCTCGCTTGATCTTCTGCTTCTTGTTGCTCTCTTTCGCAGCGATAAAGTGCTTCCTAGTAAGGAGAGAGCTACCATGGCGTTTCGAAGTGCTCTATCAGGCCAGATCATGAGGCGGAGCTCCCTGGTAGGAGAGCGATCTATGTCTTCGTGGTGGAGCAGCGTAGAGCCAGCTCCGAAGGATCCGATTCTCGGCGTTACAGAAGCTTTCCTGGCCGATTCGAATCCAAGCAAAGTCAATGTTGGAGTTGTGAGTTTCTTCTCTCGTCATTTGAATTTTCTTTTTCTTTTTCTTTTTCTGGCAGTTGGTTAAATGAATGATAGAGAAGAAGTCTTGCTAGGTTTTTGAATTATGTGTTTTAATCGGTCTGCTCATTGATCCAAGTTGTAGATTCTCTGTTTTAAGTGTTAGCTATAATTTCTTTGGAATTTCATTGGAGTTGAACCTCATGATATTGTTTGATTCACTTGACCTTGAGTAAGAGAGCATTAAGGTGGAAGTGAGTTTCACTACCTTGTTTTCAATTGTTTCTGACTCTGTCTTTTTCCATGCGATCTTCCTTTTCCTTCGCTCTGCAATGCAGCAGTGTGAGCATAAGTTAAATCTGGCAATAACTTTCAATTTTATTAGAGGAAAAGCTATGCCAAGATATTATATGTGAATTATTGAGAAATTCATATACATCCGCATGCTTATAATTCAATAACTAGGAAATTAGTGAAGAAATAGAAGAGTTGTTTGTTGGATATTTATGTTGACTGTTCTTGTTCTTATGATATTGAAGGGGGCTTATCGCGATGATAATGGGAAGCCTGTTGTTCTTGAATGCGTCAGGGAAGCTGAGCGAAGGATTGCTGGCAACTCAAATATGTGAGTGCCGCATAATTCATGAACATGAAACTGTTGATATATATTATTTGTTATTTAGACCATTGGTATGCTTGATTTAATAGTAATAGCAATTGATGATGCAAGTAGGGACTTATGGTTATTCCAAAATTGTGTTGTTGTGCTTCCCACTTTTGCTGTGGTCCCTTTGTGGCAGCTTCTTTATTCTCCACTACCCCGTATGATATCTTTTGTCATGTATTTGTGTTTCTTTTATGATCGTAGACATCCTTATTTTCAATGCTTTTGTCTACTTTTCCTGTATTCTGATGCTTACTTATGCTGTCCTTTAATTTTGATTATTGTGGATATGGAAAGACTATAATGCTTTAAATTTTGAGATCTTTTCCAGTGTGAAGGCATGCATGATGCATATGCATCTCTCTTCTCTTCATTGTATGGGCATATGGGTGTGTGTGTGTGAGAGAGAGAGAGAGAGAAGCAGGAAGGGGAGAATCAATGTATTTGCTTTAGGTTCTTTTCAGCTAAATGAATGCAAGGACAAAATAATACTCGTTACCTTTGCAAATGATTCTATTTGGAGCTTTCCTGTGAGAAGGATATCTTTAACTATCTGCTAATCATTGAATATGCTGCAGAATTTCCTGTATGAATATAGACTAAGTTGCAAAATTTTGTTTCAGATTGATGTTACTCAACAAAAGTTAAAACATTCCTAGAGTAGCACATGATTCTTTGCAGCCTATGCTAGCAAGGGAAATAGGGGTTGCCTTGCATATATAGGACTTCAAATTTCAACTGGATCAGCTTCCCTGATATAATGCCTATGAACCAAAACCTGAAGCATGGTTTAGCTGTGAATATTTCTCTCGGAGTTTGATGAAGCAGTGGCCTCTTCAGCAATGGCAGTTGCAGAGTCCATTGCTTGGTTTTTGTTTGATCTGAAGATACAAGCATATTTTCCTTTTGTGGTTAATCAACCTTCTGTGTATCTAAGAGCAAGCCTTATTGATTCTCATATTTTCCTGGGCATTGGTAGAGCGGTTTTCTTGGTAACTCCTCAATCTGTCTTCAAGTGTAGCTGTTCTGCCTTCAATTTATTTGTTTCTGTGTCTCGTTTTTCCTAGGCAATTTTTTGAATAGTTACAAATGTTGATGTTAACATATTAATGTTTATGCCCTTTCAACTGAAGCAAATGCTTAGCGTATTTTATGTTTTTTCGGCAGGGAGTATCTCCCCATGGGAGGAAGCATAAAGATGGTGGAAGAAACTCTGAAGCTGGCCTATGGAGAGAATTCTGAATTCATCAAAGATAAAAGGATAGCAGCTGTGCAATCTCTTTCTGGGACTGGTGCATGCAGACTTTTTGCAGACTTCCAGAAGCGTTTCCTTCCTGATTCCCAAATCTACATACCGGTCCCAACCTGGGCCAAGTGAGTAACGTTTTATGTTTTCCTTTCATTTTTTTATAGTGCTCCTCTTTCCTTGCATTTTCTTCTTTTAGCTATTTGTTTGAAGAATTTGGTTATAGAGTACGAGTTGCTTTTGTTTATCCCATTTTATTTCTCGATTGCTTCATATGGCCTTATATGGAATTTTTTATGAACAGCCACCATAACATCTGGAGAGATGCCCAGGTTCCTCAGAGGACATTCCACTACTATCACCCCGAAACTAAAGGGTTAGATTTTGCAGCTCTGATGGATGATATAAAGGTATCATCTGGCAGTGATCAAATTACTCTATGTTTTTTCCCCGATATAATCCGATTCCGCATAACTGCTTTGTACAAATGTTGTCAACTTGTCACATTTTTTTCTTTCGCCTGCCTATGAATGCACTTATTATGTTTGTAGAATGCTCCAAATGGCTCATTCTTTCTACTTCATGCCTGTGCTCATAATCCTACCGGAGTAGATCCATCAGAGGATCAATGGAGGGAGATATCTTATCAATTCAAGGTTACAACAGCTTTCCTTCTATTTATTTTGTCTTCCTTGGGCTACTTTTTCTCCTCTCAATGCCCATTTTCATTCTCAGGTAAAGGGACATTTTGCCTTCTTTGACATGGCCTATCAAGGTTTTGCCAGTGGTGATCCGGAGAGAGATGCAAAGTCCATTAGAATTTTTCTTGAGGATGGTCATTTGATTGGCCTTGCACAGTCATTTGCGAAAAATATGGGACTTTATGGCCAGAGAGTCGGATGCCTCAGGTGTGTTTTTTTTTGTTGGTCATCCCACTTTGCACAAGCATACCCCCTTTTTTTGTCCACCTTTTGTGGTATTATGTCATCTGCCATTTCAGTTTGAATACAATGATATATTTTGTAACTAATGGGATGAAGATCTTTCTGGGATGTCTTTTTGAGGATTATCAGGATTTACTAGGGAGATTACTATCTCAGGTTCTTTAACTCCAATGCTAATATATATTTATTGCAGTGTGCTTTGCGAGGATGAAAAACAAGCCATTGCTGTAAAAAGTCAGCTGCAGCAGCTTGCCAGGCCCATGTATAGCAACCCACCCGTCCATGGTGCACTCATAGTTTCAACCATACTTGGAGATCCAGACCTGAAGAAATTGTGGCTCAAGGAAGTTAAGGTAATTCTTTTTCCTTAAAAGAAGGCAAACATTTGGATTTGCATGTTTCTACTTGGAGACTTGTAAAGGAATAGGGTGTAATTTTCAGATTTGTAATTAGGAAAGATATGGCCAGTATGAACATACATTTTGATTGCCCCGAACACTTGAGCCATCTAGATGATGCAATGCCATCATATGTGGGATAGTAAAAAATGTTAACATGCATGAAAGGCTTGTGAAAATGCAGCGAAGCCTTGTGCTTTTGCTATAAACGTCATCGAACCAAATTGTTATCTATGCCTTATTTTACACTTTGTTAACAGGTCATGGCTGATCGTATTATTGGGATGCGAAAAGCTCTACGGGAAAACCTTGAAAAGTTGGGATCGCCTTTATCATGGGAACACATTACTAACCAGGTGCGTGATGTTTGTCAGAATCATTGCCTGTTTCATACCTTCATCAAGAGATTCTGATGTGTATATGTGGTTTTGGTCATTGCAAACAGATTGGCATGTTCTGCTACAGTGGGATGAACCCTGAGCAAGTAGACAAGCTTACAAATGAATATCATATCTATATGACGCGAAATGGTCGAATCAGGTATTATTATGTCTAATTATCGAACCTTTTTAACTCTCACATCTTATGCATTCAGTAACTCGGATTTTACCTAACTTGTTGGCAACACATGCAGTATGGCAGGTGTTACTACCGGCAATGTTGGATACTTGGCAAATGCTATACATGAAGTCACCAAATCTGCATAACCTCCTGATTTCCGTTAGGAGGCCACAGATATACTGAGATACTTCAACGGAATATTTTTGTTTTCTTCCTGCCTGCCTCAATAAGAGGGCGATTACTTGCTCTTCACCAACCATTGAATAGTCCTATTTATTCAATTTGTCCAGTTTGTTGGAATATTTCTTCTCAAGTAAAAATAATAAATAAGTGACGGATTACGTCAACAAGTTTGTTAAACTGTAATCAAGGGCAATAGATGTTGAGTGTTACTTCAATGTGCTATATAGTTTGTCTTCGTTATCTGGGAAAGAATCAGTAAACTAATATAATAGGAAACTCTAGTTGCAACAATGATTGATACTACCTTAAGTGTGTGACAATCAACTCTTATGGTCACAAAATATGTGAATTTTACGACTATATATACTAACCTCAATCAATAAACTTGGAATTTTACCACAGTTCTACACTCATAATCCAAGAACAAAATCTTTTGAGAACCGGGTGGTTACAGTTACTTGTGCTCACTTTTATAGGAAGATTTTTCAGAATCATTACACCAATATTCTGGGATTACTATTGAGCTACTGATCGATCTTGATCAGAATATAGACCATAGAAAAACAAAAACAAGAGTAAACCATCAATGTTCCGGGATTACAATTGAGCTCCTGATCGATCTTGATCAGAATATACAGACCATAGAAAAACAAAAACAAGAATAAACTAGTTCAAACAGATATTGATTAGTGAGAGGAGAGAGAGCTAGTGGGAGGGAAATAATTTTTTTTTTTTAAATTATGATCAAATAAACTTCAAAGTGTAACATAATATACCGAGCTGGAACAAATATTGATTAATCGGTCTGGGCCTGGCCCGGACTGAGACAAATTAAAGGGGAAATTGGGAAAAAGTCAAGATTTTAGAACTGATATTGTTTAATTAGCGGTATCTGATACTATTTATGGAAACAGTATCTGATACTGTTTCACCAAAATTGGGCTTCTTATTCTTGATTTTCAATAATGATAATGTTTAACATTAGAATTCGAGGATGCAATATACCACTACCATGGAATGAAATTGCTTATGCACCATTTCATCTTACTAACTATTTGTATATAGAAATTGTTGAACTCCTAATTATACTCATAACTTATGAATCCAAGAAGAAAAACATATACTAACCTCAATCAATAAACTTGGGATTTAGAAAGTGTATAACTTCTAATTATATTCATAACTTATCAATCCAAGAAGAAAAACTTAGGAGAGTCGGATGTATCCAGAGCTACAGTTACCTGAGCTCATTTTAATTGAAGAATTTTCAGAATCACAACATGATCAAAATTCAGGGATTACAATTGCGCTCCTGATCAATCTTGATCAGAATATATAGACCATAGGAAAACAAAAACAAGGGTTTAATATACAGACCATAGAAAAACAAACACAAGTATAAACCCGCCCAACCAGCAATGCAAGATTTAGTCAGTAATCAGTAGAACGAAAATGCTGTCTTGTGTTGCCTTGACAGGCCATTAATATTGGGTTTTGGTCTTTGAGGCAAAGGTCACAAGAATACTAGTAATTTATACAGCAAGACGCAATTTTTGCCTGATGTGATGCAAAAGTGAAAAAAAAAAAGAGGGTATAATGTAATCAGTCTTAAGAGCTCATCTGATTAATCAAGGAAATATTTTAACCTAAATCATTGGGCAGCTTTTTTCCCCCTTCTAGTTTACTTCCCTTTTTATCCCCTCCAATTTCAACTTGGATCTAGTAGCTCAATTCCATGTCCTTGCCAAAAAGATAATCATCTTAGTCTATGCTTTGCACATAATGCTGCCACCAGCGTGCAAAGAAGTGCTGCAGCAGAAGTTACTTAGCAAAGTCATTATCGCCCCTTCTTATCTTGTCTTGTTTATGATTAATATTATCCCTTCACATCACTTCAAATGGCCTAAACAGAGTTTCTTAGTAAAACTAAGTTGCAAAATCAAGTCCCATGGAGCACCAAATTAGCATTGCCAGTTGAAAGTCACAGGCACATGACAAACATGAAATGCAAAGTCAAGATCTGCATAATGTTAAAAGAGGATATATGTCCAAGTGAAAGCCAATAGTATCTAGTATTACTTATTATGGTGACAATTTCAATCTCGTTTCTTCTTCTCATATCCAAAAAAATGTTCAAGAGCACACAAAAATCACATACTAAAGCAGAAAGCACGTTTTTGTTCCCCGTGAGAGCCACCTTTTCTCTGCTCCATCTGTTGCATATGTTATCTGGCAGTTAATTGTTCTCACAAATAAATGAATGATGCATGCATTGCATGTTTTGCACAAAATTACAAGCATATGGCTGTGTCACTCCGGGGCGATTCCGATCAATTTCACGGCGGAGATTGATGACATGTCATAATTTTGCCATTGTGGAATAAAAAATAAAAATAAAAAATGCCACATCGAATATAAACACAAACAAAAAAAATTAAAAATTAAAACCAGAGAATTAAAAAAAAAAAAAAAAAAATCCCCAAGAACACACTCAATCTCAAATCCACTTTCAATCTCAAGTTCAACAAAACACCAAATTTAAGCTATGAATCCACCAAATTGAAGTTATGAATTCACTATGAGAAGAGACAAACCAATTGCTACTTTTTCTAATCACAAAAGTCAAAGCCCTAACCTTGTGGAACATCTATTGGAAAGCAAAATTCCTGAAATTTTACAGATCTAGTACTAAAACAAGTATCCAAGAATGCAATTTGATCCAACAAAGAAGAATAAGTGCTAAATCAAACACTTACAAACCCCAAGGAAAGAAGATTACCAACGTATTTTCCCTTGAAGCAAGACAGTGGGTATTGCAAGAACGGCAGCGTATTTTCCCTTGGAGCAAGATATGAGAGAGATGAATGCAGACGGTGACAAGATTCGGGTCTTCTGGTTCAGTTCGTCTGGTCCCTTGAAACTTCATCTGCTTTCTTCGAGTTCTTCCTGCCCTATCTGGTTATAGTCTTAACTCTTAAGTCTGACATTGGGCTCATACACACATGGGCCGGTTATTGAATTTATTCCTTTTACTTTTTGGGCTTCCTTTTACTTGGATATCTTATCCAAGCCTTTGGGTCCACAATTGTTATTTACTTTATTTGATTTTTATGCTGTACAGTCTTGTCAACAATATTAAGGTTGACATGAGCAGACAGTTGAAATTTGTACTTATAAGGCTCGTAGCCATTGCTCGTAACTTAACTTTTTACTGAATGAGAATGAAAGCACATTTCTTACTTCTCTCTACTTCTTCTTCCTCCTCTACTTCTTGCTTTTGATCTTCAATCTTCCGCAAAGACTTTGAACTCTCAAAGTATATTAGACGGGCTCGACGGAGTAAGGGGCCAAGGGTTTATATTGTGATGGTCGGTATTGCAAGAACTCCATCGTTTCCATCCCTATTTCAAGGTCAACTCAGAGCACCCATGACGACGAACCAGACGGACTGAGAAAGAAAGAGAGAGAGATAGATCAGCGTGATTGGTGCGATTTTTTTAATCCTTTTGAGTTTTTTTTTTTTCCTTCTAATTATTAACATATTCCATGTCACATTTTATTTTTATTAATAACTATTCTACAATTACAAGTAATGTCCACGTAACAAAAAAAATGTTGATCTATGAACAGAATTATCCAGGTAAACATTTTTCTACCGAAATTGATAGGAATTGAACCGGTGTGATCTATTTATCTAAATTGAGAACATTGAGTGATTTAATTGAAAAAAAATCCTTTTAATGACCCATTTACAAAAGATCCTATTTTTGAGTGGTCTATCCATACTTTTCTCGCAATAAATTGTTGAGAGAACTTGTGCACCAAACGGTGCTTACATATCCCAATTTATGAAAATCATTATTGGGTGGAAGAAGGTATACGCTCACGTAGTACACCGCAACCAATAGGAGGTTGAAAATAAAATAAAAATAAATAATTAACGCCCTTGCGTGCTTATTGATTTATGGGCCTATGTGGGCCAAAGCCTTAAACACAGTGGACTGGACTCTGGATAGAGATAGTCCAAAGCATGTGGTGTTTGTACTTGTTCGTTGGCCTGAATACGTCTTTTGGGAGCAAAGTATCAGGGCCATGTTTGTATCTCCAGTTCTTCACAAGTCTATAATGTTCCAAGTTCCAACCTTGATTTAATTTAAGTGAATCTGCCAAACAGCCCCTTGTCCAATACACACTCTGCAATCCCAGCCAAGTATCTTCTTCTGCCAGGTAAAAGATCACCATCCGATTATCCTTTGGGTAATAAAGTGCTGGCTGCATCTCCTCAGCCAAGAATCTTCTTTTGCCTTGCAACTTCTTTAAAAAAAAAAATGAACTACTTTAAACCTTCAAATGAATGAGCAAAGGGGAAGGGGAAGATTTTGTAGTAACCATAAATTGTGAAATTTCGTTTTGTGTCTGCAGAACACGGCCAACAACAGACAATACAATGTCTTCCTCTTACATAAAAGCAAGCCAAACCACTAACGAGCTCAAGCAACAGCTGGGATTTTATTGTGTCCCCCTAACTAGATAGACAGATTGTAATACCTCCTTTTACTCCCTTGGCTTTTCCACTCTTTTTTATCAAAACAATATATACAAAGGCACAGAAACACTATGATTTAGCTACACCGCTAGACATCCATCACGGGCCAAGAGAATCCACTGATAACAAAATGATTGTATTGATCTTACCAAGGTCATCCTCTGTTTCATAAGCATTGACTCCAAGAATTGATTTCTTATTCATATGCCTTCACTTTTACGTGCCTGCAGGATGTGGTAAGCTAAGACTAGCCTGTCGCCTTATATGCTCGGGTATGAGCCTATTAATCAGTTCAGAAGAGGCCCCAGCTAACTGTAATTAGGTTGGAAATAGAATAAAGTAGAGTTAACAAGATGAAATACAAATATTTTCATGCATCACATACAAGCCTATCCTTTCAACCAAATTCAAGTAACAGGTGACTGAGATGCAATGATGATGAACCAAAAAAGACAAGGGCCAAGGAGCCATCAACAGTATTAGTTGTAAACAATACAATCAGTCACACGAATTCAACGTGAGCTGTCGACTCTTATGAGTGGCACACAAAGATGCACTGTTTGATAATAGTATCGGTGTGCATTAAATCTGTGATAGTGCAGCTTAAATTTTAAAAAACTCAAATGAAGACTTACTTCCTGTTTGAAGTTGAAAAGAGGAGGTAAAAGGCGACCATTAGGAAGGCGGGAATTGGGCTCACGAAGCTCATCAAAAAAAGGATGTGCACATGCTTCAAGCTGCAAGAATTAATTCAGGGCGCAAAGCAGCTAAGTTAACACAACTAACTGAATTAGATATCGCGGCACTTCAAATGGAAAGAACAAAGGTAAAACTGCATCCAACAACAGCAGAAGAAAGCAATTGCAGCAGCCGCCTCCAAAAAAAAAATAATGGAAAAGAAATCCATTAAGCACCAAGAAGGTGCACAAGAGCAAAGCTGCACCAAAAGATATTATTAAGAAAAATAAGCGTGCTGTGTTCCTTCTTTGTGTTCTTTTAAGTTCATCAGCTATAATTAAGACCACAGCGGTGAATCATGATGAAAGAAGTTCACTCACTGCAGTGCAACGAAGACTTGGTGAATACTGGAGAAGCCTTGAAGCGAGATCAATTGCTTCAGGAGGCATCCGCTTGTGGAAAACCTGAAACAAAATTCCTCGTTTTAGACATGAGAGGCATGTGTAGAAAACTATAGCATGAACATCAAGTTTGTCAAAAACATGATTTTGGGCGAAACAAATACATAGTAACTATGTCATGTAAACTAATGCTATTTCTTTAAAGAGTTATATGAAGTTAAAAGCATAAACTTTTCTGATTTCAGGCCATACCTTGTGCCAAGGATAAGCTTTAATCTGAGGGAACCTGAAGTCTGTATAATTAGGATTCATGCAGCGGATTTCTTCTCGAGTAGGAGTACCAAGAACCTACAAGAAGAAGCTAAGACGTGATCACAAGACTGCCAGAGTAGTATGAATATCAGTCGCATGATTGCATCACACAGATGATGATGCTCTACCTTGATGATCTCTACAAGTTGATCCACTGCATTTTCTCCTGGAAACAACGGCTATGATAAAAATTTGAAATCATGAGAAGTATAACATCATGTGAAAAAATTCTTTATATCACAGCTCAACGTATTATCTGTAACAATATTATACACATTATGACAGTCACTAACCTGGCCCAGAAGAAGCTCAGCAAGGACACAACCAGCTGACCAAATATCAATTGACGTTGTATACTCTGTAGCACCGAAGATGAGTTCTGGAGCTCGGTAATAACGAGAGCATATGTATGAGATGTTTGCTTCTCCCTTGACCTAACATGAAAGTAGTTAAGCAAGAACATAGAAATAAATTAAATACTCCGGTAATAAGATAACCTGCTAAAAGGGAGTTATATTAAGTTATTCACCTAAACCATATGCTAATTCTGCAGGTTCACACCAGTAACGAGGGAATATACATCAACTCAGACCAATTTTGAACTATTTCTCGAGATCATACTAAAATAAATTTCCAGGATGCAAATCATTGGCAGGAACAAATGCCAATGACCAAAAATGATAAAATAAGCCACAAAAGGGCAACATGCATAATAAATTAGCAAGGAAAAGTTATCCATAATAAGAAATGTCAACTGTATGTTCGCCCAATAACATTGTCAATATGAAGGATTTCCATTGCAATGAAATGAAAGGTACAGAGACAGTAAATGTCATAAGATCATCGCAAATCTGCACTACGCCTCCAAATAAATGTTTCTCCTTCACACCATACTCTTTCATTAGGTATCATTGGTGTTTGTGAAAAGAGACAAATATGAGTCAACAATCCGTTAAGCATCAGAAAAGCAGCCAACTCTGGTATTAAAGGTTTGATGTCAACCCAAAAAGAGATCAACCTGTGGTTTACCAGGATGAAAAAAAATCCATGCTCTTATGAATTTACAGCTTTAACTCACACGTTCCTGCTAGGTTGCAGCATCATCATTAATTCATTATCATGACGATACATATTAAAATAAAGGAAAAGTAGCAAGGAGATCCACATACCAAAACTTTTGCACTTCCAAAGTCACATAGCTTAACCTGGTGCGTGAGAGGATCAACCTACACCAATACAAAATATCATAATTTCAGACCAAAAGTTGGCTAATTAACAAAAAAAAAAGAAAGAGAACGTGCATACCAACAAATTTTGAGGCTTCACATCTCTATGGCAAACTCCAGGAACAGAATGAATATATGCCAGCCCTCTGAAGATCTGAATAAATTTTGCATTTATTCACATATTTAAGTAAGAGATGCAAAGATAGAATCCAGAAAAACAAAAAAAATACCTGATACGTATAAAGTTGTATGTAGATAAGTGGCATCCTCTGGTTCATACTGCTGTAATGCTTCAGAACCCGATACATGGTCTCAGGGACATATTCCATAACCAAATTGAGAAAAAGCTCGTCTTTACTAGTCGTAGAGAAAAAACAGTGCTTCAAGGAAATAACATTTGGGTGATCCATCAAGCGCATTAACTGCAGTTCACGATTTTTATATCGCCGGTCCTGCAAGACCTTCTTAATAGCCACTGTCTCTCCCGTTTCAAGGCATTTCGACTGAAAAGGCAAGATATCAACAAGTTGATAGGGCACAAGAATAACAGGACATTTTGGATATCATGAATATTATGTACCTGGAAAACAATTCCAAATGATCCAGTACCTACAACACGCTCTGCCATATAACTGACAGTCTGCAGGCAACAAAAAAAGAAAACACTTCAGCATTCAAGTTGACAAGAATTGAGAAAGAATTTGATATTCACAACAACAATTTATTAGCTCGATGTTGCAAAGGCTAGAGAAAGGCAAATAGATTTTAGCACCTCAATAACTGATAGTATACAAGTTAAACTACTCTTTTTACCAAAAAATCACCCTCTGTAGAACTAATCCTCGAAATAATACAATTACCATCGCTAATTTACACTAAAAAAAGATGTAAAAAGAGCAAGATTAACTTAAGCAGTATGTATTCCAATTAACAACACACACAAAAAAAGAAAAAGTATTGCCAAGTCCTAACCCGTTTAGGTTCCCCATTTTTGCCTCCGATGGTCGTGCATATTATCTGACCGGTAACTGCATCATTCCCCTCAATAATAGCAGATGACATTTCCTGCATTTCATTGGAAACCAAAAAAAATTAATGCAGGCTGAGCTACAGGCTACGAATAAGAAGATATGGAAGTTGCTCGTATTGATGAGTGGAGTGTTGAACAGCTGCTCAGGTAAGAGTGAATTCATGATCTCTCATTACTAGTGAGGCAATGAGAGAGAATTCAATCTTAAGTGAACACAAAATCATGCATTAAAATAAAACTTCAATGACGTCTTGTACACTAATGACGCAAATTCTAGCATCAAATTATACATAACCAACATCATTACGTTTCTCCATTAGCTTACTATTCCGTTATCAAATCACTGAGAACATAAAATTCATGACATGAACAAGTCTAAGTTACTGATTTTGGTACTTCCAAATTCAGAATCAATAAGGCAATCTGTGATAACAAATACTAATGGAGGATTACCATATAAAGAAACACACTCATGAAACTAGCAATCAAGTCCTTAATTGGAAAAGGATTCAAGGAATAAGTAAGGAAGGGAAATAAGTATTCCCTTTCAAAAACGAGCAATCAAAGGACAACAAGAGATAACCCAGACGGGTACCAAGTATAAGAAAATCAAATATATGATGAGCATGGCTTGCAAGAAAGCATCCCATGCCATAAAAAAAAAAGCTTGCATTACAAAGAAGAGCCTATTCCCTGACGAATCAAAGGACATTCCCTATCTGAAGCAAACTACAGCAGATTCAACAATACTCCACCTAAAGAAACAAGAAAAACGACCTAAAGTTAACTAACATTATAACAGTTTGGACCAAAAAATCACTAAGACATAGTACTAAACATCTTCCAAAACCTTGAAGTATTGAACACCAAAGAGAGTATGAAATGAAATATTTCGTGCAAAACTCAAAAGATATCAGAGAGGACAGCCAAAAAACCTGAGAAAACTATGGAATGGAACAAATTTGACAGAATCGTTAAACTGAACAAAAGCTTATTCTCTGTCTGGAAACTAGGAACAAAAAAAAAGGGAAAGTGGAAGAGACGAAACATCTTACAAGTTACAATACCTCACACCCAACTCTCAACCGAAATTATAAAATAATTAGAATGACTATACCTGTAAGACAGACAAACGAAGGAAAACGGAAAATACTCTCCGATAGCATAATTTCGCCACCGACTCGAAAAACAGATAGATCGCGTGAAGCGAGAGCAGAAACAACCAAATCAAACTATATCAACCAAGATTCATGCGTCAATGCAACATATACACAGACACACAGAGAAGAACATAAAGCAAGAGAGAAGTGTGAGTGTCTGTGTGTGAAAAAAATGTAGAAACTGAACCTTATCGAAGTCCATAATCGGAGCGCCAACGCAAGTAGTGGTGCCGGTGGCTCAGGAAGAGTGGGACATGGCGTCGGCTTCAGTATTGCTGTGGTCGTGGTGGTTGATGATGGTTCGGTCAGACCCCTCACTCCATGTGCTCAACAGCTTTCAAGTTTCAACTTTGCTTTCTCTCTCTTACTATTTTCCTTTCCTTTCCTTCCTCAGTCTCTATTGTGTTTTTCTGTCTCCACTCCAGAGAATTTAGTCGGATGAGTGGGACACGTAGAAGAAGACCACGCGCAATCAAGGGGACGTCAATTCCACGGTCCACTCAGATCACCTTTCTCTCTCCTTCCAAGTCTTTACTTTGTTCATAAAGATAATGCTTGACACCTTTAAAAAGTGACTCTAAAAGACTCATATTTATTGTGACGTGTTGGATGTGAAGTGAGCCCTACATATGTGTTTTTAATCAATGACTATTTTAATATCACATAGATTTGAGAGAGTTTTGAGAGTCAAATTTTAAAGGTATCTAACATTGTACTGTTCATAATTATTAGCGAGTAGTGAAGAGCATTTGAATAATTAGTTAAATCTAATTATCTAATGAGATCTAGTTCATGGAGCACTGTTGTACACCACCTTGTTTTGGACAATTTGTTATTAATTCATCAACAGTAACGGATTTAGATCCCCTGACGTGACCCTTAAATCTTAATAGTTATCTTGTGTTCAAGGAAGAGGTGTAAAGCGGGCCGGCCTGGCCTTGTGACTTGTAAGCTAGAAATCCAGTCCAACTCGCTTAACGGGTTGAGAACTCCAGTCCAACCGGCCTGCTTGACACCTCTAGTTCAAGGTTCCATCAATATGATTAGGGTGTAAATGGTCGATTTCGGTCAATTTGTTTTTTCGATTTTTAACAAGAATTTAACCGATCAATCAATCGGTTATTGGCCAATATTCATTCGGTTTTGATCAATTCTCATTAAATATTTTTTGAAAATAACCGACCATTCGATTTAGTTTCAAGTGTTCGATTTTTCGAGTAATTTTTTTACCGGTCCTAAATATGACCTATAAGGTAAGCTATGCCCCATATTATGTAAATATCATTCGGTTGTTGTGACCATCAAATCCATCATTTCAACTTTTCAGCTTACATTTTTTTTATCAAAGCTTACATTATTAGATGACGGTAACCCAGATTAACAATTTATATGCATGCTTGTGTGTGTGTGTGTGTAGAGAAAAACATAGTTTGTGACTGAAACATAACAAAACCACCAATCATCTTTATATTTAATTTGCCTTAATAGCTAGTTACATTTATAATGAAATGGTACATATAACACAAGACAAGTTCATTTTTCTTGTCTATATAGTAGTCCCACTCCAATGTTATTCAAATCACATAAAAAGTACATCAATCCAAACCTTATTTTTGAATAAGAGCTATAATATATAACTAGTTCAATCTCCTACAATTCCTCCTTATCTCTCCATTAGTCCCCGTAAGTGGAGTAATACTGCTCAACTTCACCATAGCAGCAGCAAAGTCTCTAGCAAAAGCAGCGCCATCGTTACTATAAGTCGTAACCACAGCATCCTGAGATCCTCCATTGAAAAGTGCTTGGTCTGAATGCAGAAGCCCCCTCCGAGCCACCAGCTCCCTGTAATAGTTATTGTCGAAAATCGACGGTGTCGGATTCTCAAGAGGTGCTAAGTTGGTGTCTCCACCAGAAGCAGGACAATTGGTCCTCCTCCTGGTGGCGAAATTGGCGTCGATGTTGGTCTCATTGTATATGCGGTTACGGAAGAAGGTGCACTGGGCGAAGCCGATTGTGTGGGCGCCGGAGAGGATGGTCATTTCACGGGCGGTGAGGCCTTTGGCGGAGAACAAGGAGATGAGGTTGTTGAGGTCGGCGAAGGGTGAAGGGATTTGGGAGTTGGCTGCAGTTCGGCTTGCTGTTCTTGCATCTCTTCTCCCTAGTGGGACTGTCCATGTTGGTCCTCCCAGCTGGGTTATATGTAAAATATAAAATTCACATATTATTTGAATTATTTTTTATTAATGTAAACAAAAAATAGATAAATGTGATGAGAAAGTCAAAGACAGTTTAGTAAAAAAGCTTCTTAAAAATATTTTTTATTTATTTAAAGAATTTGTGAGTACCAAACAAAGTATATACTGGTCACCCTTTGATCGTTTGGAGAAAACTCATGTATACATTAAATACTCAATAAAAAATGTTAAGGATGTCAGTGGTATTTTCTTCCGGCTATCTCAAATGTTGAAATGGATCCACGATATTTTATATGGATCATGTGGGTGATGTCTATAATTTCACATGGATCACATACGTCCATCTCATTCGAGATAGTTGGGAAAAGAAACACCGGGAATCGTAACTTCTGATACTCAACTATTCGGGTCGGTCGAAACCCAATCTATTTTTGATATTTTCTATCAAAGCTTAATTCTCACTCGATAAGGTAACTAACTAACTTGAGTAAAACTCAAGTAATCCTTAATTAGCATAATTTCTGTGTCATAAGCACATCCTTAACTATCATATCTAATGAATTGCTTCTAAATAACGTCGAATAATGATGAAAAATTAAATGAACTAACCAAGACGACTCCATCTCGTGCTGCGAGTGCAAGAATATCAGCACAAGAGACAGTTGCATTGCAAGCAGCTTCAACTCGTGTCTTGATGCTGTCAATAATGTCAAAACCCCTAGCTGAGTTTCTGTTTGGATTTGCATTCTTCTCGCCGGCGAAGGTGGCAGTGTCGTCCAGAAGTATTGACGCATCACAACCCTATATAATTAACAGAAACAAAACTCAATCGTGTTAAAATTAGTAAACTAATTCTATATACATAGACGGATCTTCTTGCAAGTGTACGTAGGGTTTCGAGTTTAGGGTTTTACTTGCACGAAGCAATCGTGGAAAAGCAAGCGGAGAATAGAGGCAGCAAGGCGCGCTTCTCTAGCAACAGCTGTCCTCATTGTGTCACGTACAATGGTTTGGAGATTAGGGCACCTTGCTCCATAGAAATTAGGAGAAAGTTGTGCATTGCCAAGGAAAGCAAGAAGAGAGAGGACTAAGAAAGTCACTAAAATATTGATCTTAGAAGCCATTTGTGTTGATGGATATATGCTTTGTGGGAGAGTTTCTTCTCTCTATTTATAGAGAAACTAACATGCATGAAGAGACAGATATACCTGGACTTTAAGAGAGACAGAGCTTGTGCATGCTGGTGTGTGTACATGTATTCAAATTTCAAACTTAGCTGCGAAACGCGTTTTTACGCATGTAGAGTTTACTTCCAATTTAGAAGAAAAGGCTTCACAAGATTCTCAACAGGAATGCTTTATGGTCTACCACTAAAAAGGAAGTTGACTTAATCATAGCCTCCAAATTAAACAAAATGCAAAAAGAACACATTAATAATAGTCTTGTTAATACATGAATCAGAATTATTGAGTGTGAGATGTGAATCTCTCTATGATCAAACCGACGAACCGTATAGGTTCGAAAGGTCCTGAGTTTTATTTCCATTGGGAGTAATACCTTTTATGGCCACGCGTTGAACTTTGACCCAACTTATATTGCATTAAGTTAGAAAATTCTATGCACGCGAGCCTCACAACCCGAGTTTAGGTATATATCGAATGTCCAAATGACAAATTTGTATGTTGTGATTCTCAGTTCCGAGTACATTTCTTTGCTTTTTTGTATGCCACTTGAGTTTAAATGAAGAACTTCCGGAGTCTTGAAACATTTTACCAGGTAAATTAAATTCTCTTACATTGTACATTTTATGATTTAGGCATAACTTGGAATCTATCATCATTTATCATCTATGGTCTGCCTTTTTTCTTCTTCTTTTTTTTCATATCCACGTTCTTAACAAACGCTCTCCCTTTTGCTTTTTCGTTTAAGAAGAAACTTACACATGGTTTTGGTACTCCAAGCAATCCTAAGATTGGTATAGTCCCCATTTTACACCCCATATCTACCATAGCAAAGAAGATGATATTCCATATCTATCAACATACCAAGTACAGGGAAACTTCAATATATTACCCAATTCCTTTGGTCTATGCTTTCCACATTAAAAAAAGTGAGTTTGGGTCACTCTCCTCAACCACTGCCTACCTTTCATATACCAAAAAGGGCTAATAAAAACCACACGAAAAAGAGGTTGAATAGGTAATAGTTTGAAAACATTGCATGTACCTCCAAGAAGACAGCTCATCTTCAATGTTAACGCTTACTTTGAACATTGAAGATACCTCTCCATCTCCAATGCATTACCTATTTCATTTCAGATTACTTTTGGTCTTAGAAACCCCAGCCACTCCATTTATTTTTTTTTAACCTTTTCTTTCTACAGTACATTAAAATGATATCTATTTTCGAATGGGACAGCATACAGTAGACTTCTTTCAGAAACAGATCTATATTGTAAATGGAGAAAGTATAACTCGAACAACTCCATTGTTATTATAAAGCAAGAGTAAAGAAGAGTAAAATCGTCAACAGGATTTGAACAATTCTTCTCCATATACCATATTCAACCAGCAACCCCTTACCCCTGTCGTATTGGCATCTTTTAAGCGGATGCACTTTGCTGAAGCTTTCTTATTTAATAAGCATTGTTCAATAAAATACCAAGTCAAAGATAGAGAGAGAAGGAAAAAAAACAATAAACTTAGTTAATGTAAGCTTAACTTGTATCAGTTACCTCAGGAAGGGTTTTTCTTCCAAGTTCAACTGGTGATCACATGGTAATCACGCAAGTTGATACACTTTTAGCTCAGGATATGAAAGTCATACCTTATCAACCTACAGGAAAAGATTACGAAGTCTACGAATAGAGTGGTTAACAAAATCAAATTTCGAAGAAAAAAATACAGAAAGAGACCGGGTTTCAACATCACAAATTAAAGAACAGCAAAGAGCAAGTTGCTAATCTATTTGACAAACTCAACTAGATGGATAATTCCAATCTTTCAGGCTAAAATCTATTGTTCGGTTTAGTTCAGAGAGTTGACCATGAGTAGCTTCTAGAATATGACCTTTGACATATGGGGCTGTTAGACTAAAGCATCAAGTCAAATTTTAATAAACATATACTTAAGATAGCATTACAGCTGCAAACAGCAGCCGTGATACCACAATCATCTAGTTTTCTTTTACTTTCACCGAACAGATGAACAGAGTACAGCTGCCTAAACAACTAAGTACATAATAAAAATGTTAGCCAGCTGAGGTAACAAATGTAGATAGGAAACTGCACTTAAGTTAGATGCACTTGCTTTACCAGAGTCCTGTGACATGGGAGACCTAGCTGCATGGAAGCTAAAGCAGCTTCCTGCCTTTGAGGTTGACCTGTATTTCCTAACCAGTGGGACCAGTGACTGCACAACATCTGCCGGCAGGGGCCTATAGTCTGCCGCTGCTGTACACACATCGCAGCAATAGCTGCCACCTGAATCACCTCCTCCATCGAGTATTGTCCTTCCAATGACGGATCCATGATCCGCACAACTTTCTCTCTATCCGTCAAGTGGGGGTAGTGCCTGTTGCACAGACGGTCAAATCTAACAAGGGCAATTTGCAGCTTTACAAATCTGATTTTGTGGTTAGATGTCCAGTTAAAGCATACCTGATGTGCAGTACACAAAAATAAATCACTCTTCATTCACTATTACCATTGAAAGAAGCACCGTATGATATAGATATAAACTCAATGAACATAGCATAATATTTACTGTCAAATGTCAAAGTAAACTAGAAAATAAAGGTTTCAAATATGAAATATAATCAGAGCTCGGAGTTAGTTCATACTCAGGATCAACATATCCCTGAGTGCCCAACACTCGAGTTGAAACATGCCCACCAGTCTTTTCCGATCCAAGCTTGGCCAGGCCAAGATCAGAGATTTTGGCATCGAAGTCTTTGTCCAACAGGATGTTGCCGCTTTTAAAATCTCTATGAATTGTTGGGGGGGCTAACATGTTGATGGAGATGTTCCAAACCCTTTGGAGCTTCAAGAGCTATTCGCAACCTAGTCCCTAGTCTAATTTTGAAGTAAGTGAAATAGAACCTACATATGTACAATCAAAGATAAAAGTCACCTATCCCGCAAAAATTTTCATGTAGAAACTCATAGAAGTGACGGTGCTGCAGTTTATCACACATGATCCATTAGCAGCTCCTTTATCGTTTCCTTTGTGGGAACTCTCCTATTTACGTGGCAAGCTGCTTTCTGTTTCAAGAAACTTTTGGCTCTATACGGTACAGTATAAAGTAGTATAAACTTATCTTTAATATTTTTTGAAGAGAGGGCATCAATAATTATTAGTTTGGGCATCACTTCATGGAACAAGAGAAATATTTTCAAGATGGGAACAGAAACCAAGTGAGGGATCAATTCTCATTTGCTTGATGAAAGACATTTCCAAGACTATGAGGGGAGGGGAATCGACACCAAGGTCAAATACTATCACTTGCCACTTCTCTATAAAAGTATTTTTTAAAATTTCCATCAGTATATGCATTTGAGGAACTAGTTATTGAGCATAGGAATAAAATATAATGTTTCATGCAATGTATGTACACATTATCATGCTAATACGGTTAGCAAAAGCATCCAATATATAGAAGGGAACAGATGTATGGGTTTGCAATCTAGCTGTTTTCTAGGGAGAGAAAAAAAGAATCAGCTCGTAGTGAGATGACTTTTCTTTAAGTTTTAACTCTCGGAATGTTTCATGTGATTTATTGAAGTAATCATTGAAATCAAAAGAACAAAGAAATGAGACTTCCGGTGTTGAGGGAATTGCACTTATAGAGATTCATAGAAAAAAGGGCGAGTACATAACCATTATACTAGCACAGTCAATTCTAAAATGACCAATGAACTACACCAAATGATTTAATTTTACATGCAATGAAATATACCCCAAAATAAAAACCAAAATCAGATAGTGAGATTAGACCTCCATTTTGAATTCCTCCTCTCCTTGCTTCCCGGCTTGATCCATGAACTCGATTGCAACTTTCCTCCGATCACTGAGCACTCCTTGGTATACTAACCCAAACGCACCATTTCCAATCATATTTGACTAAGTGAACCCCACCAGTGGCTGTGTGGGCTTGAAAGTGAACACCTGAAGCCCCTTCTCTTTATCAACTTGCACATAGCAAATCCACCTTTGTGCCCATGATTAACCTCTCCAAGCACAGTTCAATCATCAAGAATATGTCAACTAGTGTTCCATCAGATTTGTTATAACCTCCTACCCAAACTTTCCCAGCAACCAAATACTTCTTAGACTGTGTAAGTGAGATCATAATAACTACAGAGGTTATAACCTTAAGGCAATACCAACAATAAATAGCAGAATGAAAAAAAAAAAAAAAAAAAAAAAAAACCATTCCAGTTCTTGGAGCGGAGGCCTAGTAGCGAAACCGCAAACTCTAACAATGCTAAGTAAATAAAAAATTTCACGAAAAAAATAATTGAAACTTTGGAGATAAACCTTTACTCCGACTTTCAAGATCAAGACCAGGGAAGACAAAACACTTTCAAGATCCAGAAAACGGCAAAAATTACAAAAATAAAAAACGAGAATGTATACGCGACCTTTCGTTGCAGAGTCTCGGAAACCAAACAGGGGATTGAAAACGCAATGCATAATAATTGCAGTAATGAAATATGAAAGTGAGGCACTCTTTTTGTTCTTTAAGCGCTTGGCGACCTTGTTGCGTATGTAGCAGTAGTAACTAAATGCGACCAGCAAAGAAACCACCGCCAGTGAAGCGAGCACTACAATGGCCACCAGTGCAGTGCGCTCTTTCCTTCTATAATCATCGTCGCTCACCATTTTCAGTTTCAGGAGAAACTATCCTAACCCTAGAAAGTTGTAGCGAGGAAGCAATTCCGACGAAAGAGAGGTTTAAGCTCTGGAGTTCCGAGTCCTCCCTCTCGTGGACTTGTCTTGCACTCTTGCGACGCGGGGAATAGTTGAAGTGGCAGCGCATTTTTTGCAATTCGGTCCCTATAAATAGCGGAAACAAATCTCTGTATCTCTACTTCTTGCTAATTTCATAACTGGTAAGAATTAAAATAGTGCAATGTATTTACATATTATTAATCTCGGGCTGCGGGCCCATGGGCTCAACTCGGCCCATGTAACACAGAACAAGGACCCTGTTACGGTCGACCTACCTACCAATTCCTCCAAATGGTGCACTCTTCCAATAATTTTTTGGTGTCTTACGGGTCATGGTTTTGCTCTTCCTCGTTGGGCTAACTGCTAAGCCACATTTAGTCAGTTTAAAACAAAAGTTCAAATCATTCAAAATATTGTACAAGACAAATATTTTCAAGAATAAGTGAGTCTACCCGACTCAACATACATGACCACGAACTTTAAATAAGCAATGCAAAATCCAACTTATTATATTGAATACTACAAAAATGCTTAGACAAACCAGCCAATTACAACAGAGGTGAATCCTAGAAAGCATATAACTAACACCAAAATCTTGGTATTTAGGGGTGGAGGGCAGGTAAAAGACTAAATTTCAAAAACCTCGCGATGAGGAAAGGATGGGCGTCACTAGAAAAGAAGAATTGATGCATTCTCAACTCGTCGTAAAGCCACATCACTTCATATGAGCTTTTTTGTGTAGTGATCTACAGCCTTGGACAATGATTGTATTGAAATTGAATATCCAGGACCCAGCTGCATAGAATCAAACAAGGTAAACTTGGGGTAAGTATAAAAATGGTGTACAGAATAATAAACCTATGCATGCATTAAGCATTCAATTACATATGCATGCATTAAGCATTCAATTACATATTTACATGTAAGGGTATTACCAACATTTTTGCCCAAGTGCCAACCAACAATGCAAGATTCAGTAGGTAATCAGTAGAACGAAAACGCTGTCGTGTTGCCATGACAGGCCATTGACATTGGGTTTTGATCTTTGAGGCAAAGGTCACAAGAATACTAGTAATGTGGACAGCAAGAGGAGGCAATTTTTGCCTGATGTGATGTAAAAGTTAAAAAAAAAAAGGTATTACTCATCTGTTTAATCAAGGAAATATTTTATCCTAAATCATTGGGAAGCTTTTATCCCCTCCAATTTCAACTTGGATCTAGTGGGTCAATTCTGTGTCCCTGCTAAAGAGAGAGTCATCTTAGTCTATGCTTTGCTGGACATAATGCTGCCACCAGCATGCAAAGATGTGCTGCAGCAGAAGTTGCTTAGCAAATTCAGCATTGCCCCTTTTTTTTTTTTATCTTGTCTGGTATATTATTAATATTAGCCCTTCATATCATTTCAAATGGCCTAAACGAGAGTTTCATAGTAAAACTAAGTAGCAAAATAAAGTCCCACGGAGCACCACATCAGCATTGTCAGTTGAAAGTCACAGGCACGTGACAAACATGAAATGCAAAGTTGTAAACATAAATCAAATAAAATGTACAAAATAACTGCTTTAACTGCAACAAGGACTGGAAGCTTACCGTGCTACATATATGAAAGGAGTTCACGTACCCAGCATATTTGGAAGCTGCAAAAAAAAGTTAGCAGACGATTACTATTTCAATTTCCAAATTCCTTGCCCTTATTTTCTCCCCATTTATTCTTCAACTAAGCAAATCAATTGACTCAAATCAATTAGCATTATCACTCATTAGTTGTACTACCTGGTTATCCAAGACTACCAACCACCACTGGGAACAATCTCTTAACTGTACACAACCATTACCGATAAGCTAACTCACTATACAGTACCATGGCTGCATTATCACCATTGTACTTGGATTAGTTAGTCATATCTACCAGATGTCAGAAGATATTCTTTCATGAAAATTACTATATCAGCAAAAAAACAGAGCCTTAATGTCATTTTACGTTTCATCTTAATTCATTCGAGCTAACGATTACAAATTGGAAAAAAAACTTGTACATCACGAAAGCTACTTACTCTTCTTTAAGCCTGCAGGCTTTGCTTGCAAAAGAGCATTCATAAATGCACCTATATTCTGGCGCAAATGATCCTCTGAAAGATTCACCTGTAAATGGTAAGGTAGTAACGTAAGAAAGATAAGTACTAAGAAACCAATTTGGATTATTGAGTACCTTTCAAAATGAAATCTTATTTTGTGGATTAAGAAAATGATACCTTTCCAACTCCAACATGCACAATCGCTGTCCTATCCATTTTAAATTGAATGTGGCCCTCTTTGGCTCTCTTTACTGCAGTAGCAACATCCCTTGTCACAGTACCTTGCTAAACAGGATATGTGTGCAACTGTGAGAGAATTGTGAATAATCATACACTGGCAATCAATTAATTTAGAAATAGTATGTAAACTTACTTTGTTGTTTGGCATCAAACCAAGAGAATTGAGAGTCTTTGATATCTGCAAAGCAAAAATTAAAGTTCCTCTAAAAATTCATTAGCATTTAGTGTACCTTACACAAATTCACGAAACCTTTCTCAAATTCCCAAACCTTAAAAAGACGGCGCATGATTTGTGGAGTTGCATAACATTCATCGAAATCAATTTTTCCACCATCTGCTCAGATATAATATCAAATGAAATAATTAACTCCTGAAATGATATTTGAGCAATCGTTATGAGTGTTTAATGAAACAGCTTTCAGTTTAACCTACACAGCAAATTGTCTTCCATGTGCATACCAGTATAAACATATTAGCATTCCTTAACAAATATCAACTCTGGAGATAGAGAAATAACCTAATAATAACTAGTGGAAGGTCATCTTGAGCAAAATAAATATTTGTCCAGGAGGGTTTAGCAAAGTATTTTTATTCCCAATCCTTCATTCTCAGATTAACACCCTATATATTTATGAAGTGATAAAAAGACAGGGGGACTGACCAGAAGAGGAAAATTGACCATAAATGGATAGGTTAGAAAAAAGAAAAAAGAATAAAAGGTAAAAAAAAAGGGGAAAAGTGTTAGGGATACATCCATTCAGGAAAAGTTCCCGATTCATCTATAAACCGTATCCAGGTCACCTGACTAAATATGTCATATTTCTGACCATTCTCCTAAGCCTAATTAATACTAAGATGACAATGGAGTATCATTAAACTCAAGTTGTAACAACCACAAGATCTTGGATCAGTTAAACTTTTTGTGTGTATATATATAATTTAACATGGATTTTTTTGTAGACCAATCAACTATAACAAAGCGGTATCAAGATTTGTTCATACTTGCAATTTCTTCAATGAACTCATCGCTGCCAACAATATCAGCACCTGCAGCTCTTGCTTCATCTGCATCTGCCCCTTCAGCAAAGACTGCCACCCTGATAACCTGATCAATAAAAATGATCGTAGTAGTAATATTACTGAAGAGGAACACTAGTCCGAGTGGTCGAATTCCTCACCACTCTATGTAAGGGCAGGAATTTGAATTCCTTAGAAAAGTGAGTTATTACATACTAAGTTACCAAGCACAACCCCCTGATTTACCATCAATTCCCGTAAGTACCTTCTGAGAGCCATGAGGCAGTTTCATGGTACCACGAACTATCTGCAATAAAGTTCAGAGAGCATTAACTATAAACCAATTCATTCATTGAAGAACTGGATAAAAATGATGCCCTCTGATGCTGTTCAAAAAAATGATGATATGTGGGAGCAAAAGAGTCAATGATCAAAAAAGAGAAGAATTGATGAGAACTTTCATGTTTTTCCTTCTGCCTAGTAACTGTGTTTGCTTTTTGAGAAGATCATGTAACCCATACACATCCCTCCATATGGAAGATTCAATTGCATGTAATGTGAAGCAGTCAATAATTAACAAGAATAGACAGTGGTTCAAATGCATTAAGCAATTAGAAATTGTAAAATGGCATACATTACTGCACAATGAATCTATATAAAACTCTGCATATCTCCTTGGATAGAATTCATATCATGCATAGCGCACATAATCCTACCCAGAGAGGTCCTTTGTTATCAACAAAACCTCTCAAACAAATAGCACATAGAGAAAAGAATAAATAAAACTAATTTGAAATTCAGGCTCATGAAGCCTATCAGATTCTACCTCAACTTGCAAGATAAAGAACAAAGCATGAACAACAAACAAGGTTAACTGAAATATTTTTTGAGTGGAAGCTTAACCGAAATATACCAGATCAGATCGGCTTTTATCAATGCCCAATCTTACATGTGCTTCAACAGTCTCGACAAAGTTCGATTTGGCATTAGCCTGAGATGTTACAAGAAATAAACCAAATAAATTAGCAATAACTAAAAAGAGACATCATAAGATGCATTATTCCAAAAACATGGTGCTTATAATAAAGAATAGTGACACACTGTGAACAAGGCCCACTGACCCAGCCTTTAAACCAGTTAAAAAGTATATCTAGAAAGTAAAAGACTAAATAAAAACGATCACGTAGAAGAGGGAGATGAAGAGATTGAAATTCAACAAGAGCTAAAATTTCAATTTGGCTGACAAGGCAATGACCCCAGGAATAAGACTATTTCATAACCAATAGACAGCCAACCTATTCAAAAAAAATAAATTAATCAGTGACAATATTTGAAATTTAAGCGCTTAATCCTGGTTCACTTCATTCTAAAACCTTAAAAATGTGTAGTAGCTCGGAGACATAAATAATATCCATCAGCTCATAAAGTATCTAAAATAAATTCAGGTTAAGATAATCTCCATCTGATCTTAGAGTACATAAAATGAAACCATGGTATGATAAAAGATTAAAAGCAAAATAAAAAATAGAAAAATGAAGACAACCAGATTATAGCTTCGGCTCATCCACAAAATGGTGATGATTTAAGAATAACAAAACTACTCTGATGCTTAACCCAAGAATTATCCAAGATAGAGAAGAAGGGGCACAGATACACAAGCAGACATGTGAGCTCGATGTCTTGCCAATACCTATTGTAAAGCATTTTACACAATGCTTATCTCCCAGAATGGTCCTTACTAGAGAGGAAAACTTTGAAAAGTAAAGGACAGATCGTTGCTTCTACATTGCCTATGTCTGGGAGGGTCTCAGAGTAGATATTGGACTAGCTTTAGGTGGATAACATGAGAAGCTAAGGCCTCAATTGTCCTATCGATTTCAGCTTAACATGAAATCTTATTGAGCAAAGGGCATAATAATTTATCACTTGTGTATCCGGTCAAAGAATCGAAGAGTTCTCTTGCCAAGCTGAGTCCATTATGCCTTAATCTGATTGATACATTAATGGCTTCATCATAACTCTGAAAACTATTGTTAAGGGTACCTCATCTAGTAAACGGCACAACTTACACTCTCTAATTCTGTTGAAATGTCAATTAAAAGTCTTTATCACCACCTACTAAAATTGATGTAAGTATTCATGGAGACCAATATCCAGTCACACGCAGAAGAGGACAGCCAAACACCAATATGATCTTATAAACAAAGACACCTTCACAATTGAAATTACGAATTCTCCAAAACAATAAAAAGAAATGCAAAACATTCCTATTAGGCCAACTTCCTACGAACTATTTGTCCAGAGATGTATAGCCGATTATACATAGTAACTAGGAAACGGTACTGAATAGTCTCCTAAGAAACCTCAGGCAAAGTCCTCGATTAAACCATTTCATTCAAGCACATTCAAGCATTGAAAAAAAAAAAAAAGCATTCACACTGACCTTGACTTCGTGGATAGCGTCCATCAGATCAAATACCTGCCTCCCCTCCTTCTTCTCCGACTTGACCAATGTAGGGAACGGCACCACCACCTTCTCCTCCGCCTCCGCAATCCTAAAAGCCCTTCGGCCTCTTTCCCTAGCATCTACCCTCCTCCTCTCCCTCAGCATCTCCTCGCTCTCTTCCTTCACACTCTCTTCAACCGAATCCGAAGCTTTATCCTCGGGAAGCGGCGCAACACGCAAGGGATAAGAGACGGGCGCTATCGAGGGCACATCCTTGACATAACGAACGTCTTCCCGAGTCCAAGCAGTCCGAGTTTCCTGACTCGGCAAGTCTCGTGGCCTTCGAGGAGGCAGCGTTTGCTGTTGTTGATGTTCTGACTGTTGCGCTTGAGACTGGGGATTCTCAATTTCGGCTGTCGGATTCGGCTCCTTGGGTTTGACAGCGTAGGAGACCGGCTGGATGGGAACGGGTTCAGAGGGCCTTCTCGGGGCATTATAGGGAGGGGCTTCGGGGCTTGGTTCCGAGTTTGAATCAGAGGAGAAGGATCTCTGAAGGCATAGAAATGGAGGGGAATGGAGGGTCGATTGGTTTTTCGCGAGGCACTGGCGGCGAGCTTGAGATAGAAGAAGCTTCAAAGCTGCCATTGTGAGAGTCTGGAGCGTCTGGTTGTGATGTGGGCTTTTAGGAGGGTTTAACGCGACCGGGAAGGGAATTGATGGAAGCTCTCTCTCTGACTGAATCCTGCTTGCTTTTTCGAAAATAATTTCAATTAAATTTTCCCTAAAACTAATTTCACGAGGCTTTTTTCCCCCAGCCCACTGGGCTATATCCTTGAAAAATGGGCTGCGTCGGGCGTTTTACTTATTTAATGGGCCAACATAATGGGATCATTATTCACAGGAATAAAAGAAAAAGAGACCCTCAAGATGGCCCAAAAGATACCCCTCGGGCTCGGAGGTTCCTCTTCACTCTGTATCACGTGACCAATGGGACCGTGAATCTAATTGGATCGGCTACATCGCTGTAACCTCTGATGAGACTAGTCAAGTGACAGGGTAGAATGGAGGAGAGGAGTTTGAGTTGAGAGGAAGAAGAGTCATGCTTTGGTCAACAAATCATGTGAGTTTTTGAAGGACGAGTACAGACTACAGTCAGAGTGCCTGGTTCATGGTTATGGTGGGTGGTGAAGAACAAAAGAACGATGAGAGGTGAAGATGGAGAGTGGTTTTTGGGTCCAGAAGATGAGGATCTACCTGCCACTGAATTTTGAGAGGAGGTTCTCAATTATCTTCAGGTAGCATTCTCAATCATCGACTTCCAAAATTACAATATTGGTTGTACAGTGGGCCCAAATCATTGCTTTGATCTGAGAAGATGTGGTTTGTTGTTGATGTTTCTTGTTTGCCATACAAAAAAAAAAAAAAAAAGAGGTTTCTCGATTGGTCATCTCTGAAGTACCCGTTTTCTTCCTGCAAATTCTCGTGGATCAGCGATCACCAACCACAGCATGCAATTGAACTCTTGGCTTGAAATCTCGATAGAAAGGTGTAGAATGAAATAAAAATGCGAAGTGTGCGACGCTAGCTTATGCACCTGTCTGGGAGCAGGCAAAGACAGAGAATCATAATTTCACATGCAATGTCAAAAACACAGATTCTCGTTTCTCAAACAAGAAACAAAAGGAGGGACTCTAGAGTGGCGACTCCAGGAACTTTTCTTACAACAACGCAACTTTACTACGACACATTATTATATTGCAATTCATCAAGGTCTACAAGAAAGATCCAATCCACGATCAGGTAACTCATAATCTATATACAAGGATTCTTCTATTTTTTCCCACGCAATTTCACTCCAAGAGCCCTCTCCAGCTTGCCAATTATCTGTTGATTTGGAATAGCTTTTCCCGATTCATATTCCTGGATGACTTGAGGCTTCTCATTGATTATCTGCCAAAAGAAAATCTTAAATATTTACGACCGCTGCCCCATGAACGAGTATATGGAAAAACAAAACATCAAGGATTGAACCAGAGATGGAGCCAGCGAAAGACATTTAACCTGAGCAAGTTGAGCCTGTGTTAGCTTCTTATCCAGTCGAGCTTGCATAATGCTTTTCTTCAGCTCAGTGGGCACACGATCATCTGCACTCAAAACACAAATGCAAAGCAATAGACTCAGAATCGCTTTGGCATACGCATATTACAAGGGAGGAGGGACTGCCCAAGACAATCCACACAGTGTAATCTCCAAGGTAGAAAAGAGAAATAAGACAATAACAACAAGTAATCAGGACTAAACCTGACAGAGGAATGGAAATATAATCTCACTCATTGAGACAAATGGATATTTACTTAACCCTTCAACAATCAACACCAGACCATGAACTATAGACCAACTTGCCGAATGGCAAATCAGGTAGTTGTCACCAAAAAGTATGGCGGCAGAATCACAAACACAACATGACTGCAAGCATTTGATATGCAGCTCACAGATTGGACTCACGGCATTATTTACACATAGTAGTTGACTCACTTGACATGTTCGCAACCGACTTTCTTGCATATACTCTTCTTTCATTTCTTTATGCTTTTAAAAAAAATCTGTCAAGCATGTTATTAAAGGCTATTTGCACAATGGTGTACGCAGTGAACAAAGTATTTTGAGGAAAAGAAACCACTCAAAGGGGGATGGGCAGAGCAAAAAGGTAGCAGTTACAAAATATCAAACTGAATGTTTAGACATTTTGCCCTATCCATATGCTTACAATGACTTAAATATACCCTTGCATAGCTAAAAAGCATACTTTTTCTCAACAATTGAATCAGATTCGCCACTTCACTGAGGCATCAACATTCCTCTTTTTGAAAACTAAACTAATTAGCGAACGTATAATCAAGTGAATTCATTAATAAACAAAGTAATAAAAACAAGCACACAGAGCAAGGAGTGTTTTTTTTTTTTTTGAGAAGCAGAGCAGGGATGGTTCAGGAAGAGAGAGAGAGAGAGGGAGAAAGATTCTATAAAGCACTTCACATAAGTAATAATTTTATACAGACCACTTGTCCAAAGAAGAATTCATAAACAAAAGGTGAAGAAATTTGGTCTAAAAAATGCTGAGCTGACGGAATTGAAATATAAACTGGAGAGCACAAATTAAAATATTAAATAACATTATATTGAAAAATGTAAAAGATCATATGCACGTACGAGCAAGATTCTCTGTTTCATCGTCCAGCTTTCTCGTGTTCAAAGTAGTGCTGCTAGATGCTGCTTTGTTTCTCCCAGCAGTGGCTAGAACCAACACCAATAATCATCAGATTCAACCGTCCAGGATTATGTGCATTAATCACAATAAGAAGAAACTTTCAAACACATATGGTTTAATGCATTGAAATAATTTGGTAAATTACCTACACCAAAAGATAAGTATTAAAGCTTTTTTCAGCAACAGAAGATTTAGTAGATTTAGTCAGAAACGATAAATAAAATCTTAATTGGGATCTTTTATCAAAAGAAGAAAACCATGAGTCCAATCTCATGTCTTTTGGACTTTTAAGAGATCCCAAGAAACAGGGCTTCTGTTACCCCCAGAAAAGAATATTCAGCATGATCAAAAATTTCCGAACAGAATGCCTGAGAATGTCTAGGCCAAATTGGACAACACTAAATGGGATGAGAAGTTATTGACTATAACTACCTAAACGAATCCTAATATTGAAGAGTAATTAACAGTAATGAAGTCCAATAGCCTATGCTCGAACAAAGCAATTCTGACTCCTAGTCTGTCAATTCCAATCACAATAATAATTAAGGACAAATGAACAATCCTGACATGCCGTGCAAGCATTATTAATTTACCAGAACTCAATGGATATACTACGGAATTATTTTAACGATGTCAATGCTGGGACGTATTGACATGTGCTCCAATGCGACTATGTACTGATGAGAGAGTTAACCATACAACTTCTTGAACCGGGAGACCCTGTTACAACTTCCATTCAAATTCCCCCTAAAAGTTATCACTCAATATTCACAGTTCCCTCAATTGAACCGAAAGTCAGTACACTAGAATGAGAGATCTTTCATTTCTTGAACTCGTACATTAAATCATTGCTCTACTGGTAAATGAAGGCAAAAGCACCAATCGCTACACTACCGAACAGATCAACAACTTCAAAAGCGCAATTACATCAAAAAAAAAAATACTATCAAACAAAAATCCGTAGGACCGATTCCTTTTCTAGCATTCAAATGGCTCCATCTCACAAACGTCAATTCCTAAAAATTAATAATTACACACTCGAAAACGGCAAAACCTCATAAATCGATCAAAGATGATTACTCCAAAAGATTTTCGAATAAATAAAACTAACCCTTCTTGACGGTCTCGATTTCAGCTCCGGAGCGGCGAGCGGCGTTCACAGCTTTCTCGTCCTTCTTGGCAGCGGCGTTTGGGGCCTTCTTGCGGAGCACCACCGGTTCCCAGTCCTGCGAGATCGGTCCAGCCATTCTCTGCTTCCCGAGTGTGCTCTTTTGGTCTTGATCGTTTTCTAGGGTTTGTGATCCTTTGGATAACTCGTGTAGGAGACAACGTTGATGCGTCCTGCTCACGCTGGTTTATTGGTTTATTTTATAGACTTCTTTTTTCTCATATCGGATCCTTTTTCGGGTCGAAATTGGTGGGGGTTGCTTCCGGGATTTTTTACCCCGTTAAAAAATTGTTAATCAAAAAAATTCGAAAAGAAAGGGTTGTATGCTGTATTATCTTTAATATTACTACTCCGCATTGGTAGTACAGAGCTTTGGTGAATGGTAGAATTCGGACTCATACCTTATTAAATGGATGATTCCTTATATATAATATGATTGTCGTTCAACGAATGATTCACTTGTGGATTTGTAGTATTAACCATCTCATAGTTTTCAATGACAGAGTGTCTTTCTATAATTTTATTATTAAAACCATACCCTATAATTTTACCCAATATGTAACATTACGTGTATATTAGGCCTAAAACGTCTATCATATTAATACAAAACCAACCTGAATGAACATAGAGCTCACAATGCAATGATGACATATTATATTGATCACTTGAGCGATAGCTTAGTGGTGAATCTCTTTGAGATTGACTTCAATTCTCATTGAAGCAATCGGTGATGCTAGAGGTGTTTGGTGAGATTTTATTAGGGATTGTTGGTTTTGAGTGCTCTTGGAGTAGTGGTCCTCCAAGGGTTAGGGTGTTGTTGGTTTCCTCCGCAGCTGAGAGAACGGGTGAGGAAGAAGAGATTTTGTAAGAGAAAGAGTGAGAGGAGGAGAAAGGAGAGAGTAGGAAAGTAATAAGAGATGGAGAGGTCTAGTAAGAATTTGATTTGATGAAGAAGGTTGAAGTGATAGATGGAGAGGGAGAGAAGGGGATGGAAATAGGAGAGAGGAGGTTCACTTAGATTTTTTCCAATTGTAATCTGTTCTGAATTTTAAAAAAAAAAAAGAGTTAATTTTGATCATTAGATTAATCTTAGGGCTAGGAGTGATTCACTAGAGGGATCCGATGTTTTTTGACACTGAACCTCCCCTCAATCTTACTACAGCTCTATAAGGTTCTACTCTCGAAACTAATGTTTTAAAATACCGGTTCAATAGAAAATCGGAGGGGTCACCGTTATTATTTAATAAAATATCGATGAAATTTTGATTCAATTGGATGGTTTTCGGTATAAATATCAGTTGTTCGGTTTGAAAAATTGAAAATTGAGAATTTTTTGATAAAAAATAACAAAATATGAAATAAATAAGTTTTAAAAAAAACACAAGAGTAAAAGTTGAACCTAATTGAGATTTAAATGGTTATGTTGGATTTGGACTTTTATAATTTATATAATTATGTTGGACTTTCTTATAAGAATGTTTGTTAATTTGAGATTGAATTTGATAATATTGTGTTTAACTGAGATTGAGAGTATTATTATTGTGTTTATTATTGTATTTGGATGGATTTTAATTTATAATATATTTTTTTACTAATAATTTATAGGTTTTTATAATTTATTATGAATTATCAAAAAATTTACTTAATTAAATCAAACCGGTCGAATAATCAAACCGGATTATCGGTGGCCTACTGGCACGATTCGAAATCCGATTTTTAAAACATTGTTTGAACTTTGAAACGCTTACTACTTAATTGTGTCTAGTGAGTTTGAATTATGGATCCGCCGCCGCTACATTATTCTCTATATTAGTTATCTTTTCTAGCCGAATAAATAAAGATTAAAATATTTTATAATTTCTAAGCATATAAATACGTAGATGGAAATGACGGGTCCCCCACCCCACCAATACCGTCTTCTTCTGCCTCGCGTGGCTTGGTAGCTCGCTCGGTCCTTTCTTTGCTTGTTCTAGCTCCATAGTTCTGCTCCATCGCAATATTAGCGATCTCTACCTCTCTCTGTGTGCGAACCGCAGGTCCAGGTACATTCCATAACCTTTCAGCTTTCTCTCTCACACACACACGCAGACACACTGAGAAAAATACACTTTCTGATTCCCTTGATCTCATCAAGGGATTCCAGACCTTGATCGAAATTGGCTGTCAAAAGGTTATAGGTATTCTTCAAATTCCGTCAACGGTTCGTTTAATTTTTCCTTGTCAGTTATTTTTTTCGATTAAGATTTTGTTAATACGCGTGTGCGGATTTTTTTTTGATTAGCTGCGTGGTTTTAATTTTGCAAAATAGTGCTCTACTGCTCTATGCTTTCGTTTATTTGTTTAGCAGAAAAATTGATGGAATTGGAGGACAGTTTGGATGATTGTAGACTAGTTTCAGTGACGTAGTAACTAGTATGTAAAAATTATAGCACAGATGGAGCATGTGAATTTAGGTGCCTTACGGTATTGCAATTGAATGATATGATAAACTTCTCAAAATTCCATCTGATTTGGTGGTTAATATTTCCTCGTTTCTGTCCAATAGGCACTGGAAAATAAGAGTAACTGAGAGGGATGAGATAACTGCCATGCAGATTCATTAACCACAGCTGAATTCTATGGATAAGTGCCAGTCATTTTGGATTTGTATCTTTTATCGTGGACTCAGTTGATTTGTCCTGGAGGCGTTGACAGCTTACTGATACCAATCTGTTCCATTTAGTTGGTACCCAGAATTACACCATGCCATATTATATTCAAAGACTTTACAACACCTGCAGAGCGTCTTTTTCGCCAGAAGGACCCATATCAGAAGAGGCCCTCGAAAAAGTTCATGTTAAGTTAGGTTAGCAACGATCCTTGCTTATCAATTCTTATGTTGTTTTGAGCTTACGTAAATTCCTTGTGCCCGATCATTGATTGTGCATTCTGTTACCTTTTTGGATATTCAAGATGTAGCAATTATTTCATAAGAATAGCCAATATGATTTTTTGAGAATGTTGAAACTCTCCTAGGTTGGACCACATTGGACCCAACCCTGTAGGTTCAAACTCAGGCACTAGTACTCACACATAAACCACTACCATCATTTCAAATCTGATGCACCACATGAGATTCAAACCCCAAACATTTGAACTTTAGCTCTGGTTCTATAGTTCCATTTCCTTTCCACCATGCTACCCTATTCACTTTGTTAACAACGTTGCTATTACTGCTTATAGTTGTCTGATGAATCATTTTGAAATCCATCTGCCTGCGTCAGTTACTCGTTAATGTCCCTTTACTTTACTCTACTTTCTTCGATTCTTATTCACTTCACTTTATCATGGAAGAGTTATCAGAGAATGTCCAAGTTTACTTTATCAGAAAGGCAGACTTGACATTCATTTCTAGTTTCTGGCCCTCATTGAGATATTTACTTGTATATGCAACAAGAACAGGAGTGTTCTGATAGTTACTTGATTTACAATGTTGGACTGAGTATTCAATAGATACGTTCCAAAAGCTACAAGCCTACAACTATTCAGGTGTTGTATTAGAAGTTCTTTCCAGGCTTTCAAATCTCGTTTGTCCTTTTTTCCAGTACCATATTATAATATCATGTTTCTATCTTCTCCCCACTTATCTTTTGCTTTTGTTGCCTTTATATTTACAATTTGCTACTATGTATTATCTTGTAGCTTCAATAAGTATGGTCAGGCTATTATGTTGAAGACTTATTCAGTGTCCCCTTCATCACTATTTAGAAATTCTAATTTCTAAAAGCTGTCATGATCTGATCTGAACTTTAAAATTTATGCCTTACCGGCATAAATCCTTACATAAATATTTATATCCCAAGCCACTTAAGTTATATAGATATTTGGATGAGTTCATATATAATTAAGAGCCTAAAAGCTAGCTATTTAGTGCCTTTCTTTGTCATGGTAGTTGAAAATCTCATTAATTAAAATTTGTGCTAAACTATTTTTAAAAGAAAAATGCTAAATTAGAAAATAAAAGTTGACTAACGTATTTTGCAACAAACAAGGGAAAAAGAACTTTTAGTTAGAAAATCTCCACAAAAAATACGACTAAAAGCTTCATGAAAAGCTCTCATTGCCGAAGCTTTTTAGTGTTAAGTACTTCACATCAACTCCCACAATACAAAATCGGCCCTTGGTTTGTTTTTTCGTGTTGGGAGGAATTGGGGTGAGATTCCCAATGATGTTACTATTTCATTTGACATGGGATAACCAATTTTAAGAACTTTGCAATGCATTCATGTTTGAAGTTCGAATTATTAGCTTTAACTTGAATAATTGTGAAATTCTATATTATACTTGCTAATTAGGGTTCTTGACTTCAACTCTTTTTTTTGTTGTCCAAACCCCAACCCCTTTTTCCTGGTGCTTGCATGAATTTAAGCTCTCGTTGTGTCATCGCTGCCTCCTTATTGTAGCTCGCATATGACTTTTATTGCAGAGAAAATGAAGCCCTCTGATGTAGGTCTTGAACAGGAGGCACAAATAGTTCGTGATTGGGCTGTTCGTGAACGTAATGGAAGCCATCAGACATTGCCACCGATTAAATACCTGCATTTGCATGAGTGTGACAGCTTCTCTGTATGTGCATGCTTTATCTTTTTGTTGATCACAACCTTTTTGGTTTTCTAGGCTTGAAGTTTAACTGTGGTTTCAAAATTCAATGGCATTTACAATATCAATATTTCTTTGGTAAAATTTCCATTGAATAATTAGAACTGTAAAAACTTACCACAGAAGTTTTGGTTGCGGTTCAATTAATAGTGCTACTAATTTTTTTATTTTTCTCCACAGATGGGGATTTTCTGCATGCCACCCTCATCTATCATACCGCTTCATAACCATCCTGGAATGACTGTTTTGAGCAAGCTTATCTATGGATCATTGCATGTGAAGTCATACGACTGGATTGATTTACCTGCTCCTGACGACCCATTGGAAGGTTTGTCTTTCTGTTTTATATGTTTTTTCAACTCGATTATTGATGCAGATGACCTTGGAAGTTTTTGGGTTGAGGGTTTGCATTGTTTTGTTCTAGATGGGCCTTAGTATTCTTAATATTCACTATGTAAAGGTGTATGAACCGGACACTATCTGGTAGGGAGCTGAGAGTCCTAGGTAAGTGAAGACGAGGGAGATAGCATAAATTTTGTGGTATTAGATATTGACTCATTCTTGATAATTAAGGCAGGAATAATGCAATCCTAGTTATTCTAAGTAACAATTCTCAAATATTAAGTAAACAACCACCGCTAACACTGAATCCAACCACTTGTAATGTCACCAAGCAACACAGAAATATGGGAAATGGTCAATGAGAGAAGAGGTGAGAGAAGTAGCAACAATAAAGTGGTGTAGCTATGGCCATGAAAACAATTAGTAGTAATGCAGCAGGAGCTGAAGGCCTATAATTAACAGCAAAGGAGAGACCAAACTATAAGAGAGATTTACAACTGGGGGAAATTAGGAATTAAGTTGTCTATCATCTTTTCCATCCTCTCCCAAAAGTCAGCATCTAGGTTTATGTGGAAGGATAGGAATTAACCATAATTCCCTTGCTTAGTGTTGGCTACCTCAATTCACCTGAGTGGCCATGAGCTAGGATGTGACCGCAAATTATCAAGTGAGTAAGTGATCATATGGCTAGTATGTGAGCATAAGAAAGATCTGTGCATCCCCTGCGGCATAAGCTAAATGCCTAAATATAACATCACAAAAGTAATATTGACGGAATAAAAAATAGTAAGACCTAAAATAAACAAAACTGCATCGGATAGGTAGAAGCTAGGAAATGATAAGCTTATACGTGTTTGTGTGTGTGTGGGAGAGAGAATGTCTTTTGTAGTGTTACACAAATTGCTTAATTCATTTATGGTGGGCCTATGGAATGTGTGTGAAATGAGGATGTTTTGCCAGATGGATGGCATGTGTTAGAATGCCAAACATAGAAAGTTATGCATTTTCTGGAACATAGTGCATAATAACAGCGTTAGGTAGAGATGATTTCTTAATTGAGATTCTCTTTATTTAGGATTTTTTAAAAAAATTTCCTGCTACATGCGTAATGGTTTGTGCAGCTCCTGCTTCAATGCCAGATTGCAACATAATGGGACCTCCCAGCCTTGTGGGCGGTGGAGCATGGCAAGGATTTTTTTTTGGGTGTGAGGAGGTGTTAATTGTCTGATAAATTTGTTGAAAGTTTGGGTGAAAAAGATTTCCGCACTTGTGTGCCACATTCTTCATTCATTATTCATTATTTCCAACATTCTTAGCCAGGTTTCATTTCCATCTGGAGTTGTTCTCTGTCTTCAACGCGGACTATTTTATAGCCAATTGTTAGTGTGGTTATCTCTAATTAGTCTCTTAAGTGTTTTGATCGGTGGTTTGCAGCAAGACCTGCAAAGCTTGTAAAAGACACTGATATGACGGCTCCATCTGGGACAACAATTCTTTATCCAAACAGGGGAGGCAACATCCATTGTTTCAGAGCCATAACACCGTGTGCTATTTTTGATATCCTGTCTCCACCTTACTCTTCAGAGCTTGGACGACACTGCACTTATTTTGGAAGGTCCCCACGAAGGGATCTACCTGGTAGTAGAGTTTATTTGCATTTCTTCTTTACTGTGATTAGCGTTAAATTGCTTTTAAATTAAATGATGATTCTAGCACTAATTTTGTTCCCCTTTTATCTCATTGTCTAAATGAAGGTGAACTTGAAGTGAATGGTGAGACAATTTCTGGTGTTACTTGGCTAGAAGAGTTTCAACCCCCTGATGATTTTGTGATACGCAGAGGGCTATACAAGGGTCCTGTTATTAGAAAATGAGAGATGTAGAAGTGGTGTATCGTTCATTCGAAATGAGATTGGGTCTTCATTAGAAAAATATATTTAAAAGGAATATGGACCAGAATTTGCCAATAATCTTGATATGGATTTGAGTTTTTGATGAACTTTGGCAATAATTGATGGTTTTGCATATATGAAAGTTAGGCATGTGGCTGCTTGTACATGTTATTGTGCAGTCTGATTTAGTGGCCTCACTGTTAATAGTGAGAGAGCTGCTGGTAGTTTAGAATGCCTGTACGTATTATTTTACGGTCCTTTGATTTACTGACCTCACTGTTAAATAGTGAGAGAGCAACTGATCTATAATTGAATGGAAATAAATACTGGCTTAGACCCATCTTTGTGCTTGGTTTTATAACTAATCTGTTGCGAGGTATGGTGTTAGGTTGATCTATGGTTTTTAAATGGTACAATGCTTTTCTTATCTATGGTTCACAGGCAATCTTTGTCTTTTCTTTTCAACCTGAATTGCTATTATTGGCGAAATACCTTCGCTATCATAAGAAGCTGGGACCCTGCCCAAAGACTAACTGTGAACGTGTCTGATATTTTATCCCACTCTGTTCTATTAATTACCTGGTATGGAGTTTTAAGCTGCAATCACTTTGAAACAACTGCTTTGCTAATCAGTGAAAGCAAGAAAGATAATAGTTTTCTTATTACTACAATGATTGACAGCAAAATAGGTTATTTTGCTAATCAAGACACTAGGGGAGGTCGGAGACAGATAGGATGTACGCAGATATCTCACATGATATGTGTGGAGAGCCGGAGATTGTTTTTAGAAATTGACCATTGGGTCACATATTTCTACAGTTACACCAGTGGGTCATATGTTCCCATGTTAAACGGTGGACAACTAAATTAAGATGCGACAAGAAGGCACATGGGGATGAAGGAAGATGGTTCACGGGTGGTACTTCCATTGCTGCTACTTGACAATAATACACCTCCCTCCTCCCTCCCTCTCCCTCTGCGTCTCCTCGTGTGCCAAGAAAACAAAAGATTCACACACAAATAGGGAAGCACCACACATATACACCAGTTTTATTTACTCCAAAGTTTATAGCTAAGGATTTCATCAGTCCCCACCTCCATCACCACCTCCTCTTCCTCCACAACCACCACCCCCACCGTCACCTCCCTCGTCACCCCCGCCACCATCACCTCCATCAGATGATCTCTTGCGTTATTGTCACCACAAGCAAATATGACCATAGAAATAATTAAGAGCGAAACAACAACCATGCCAAGCATTAACAGTCCCCCAAAGTTGGCCATCATGAGACAAAGGGTCACCATTTGGCCCGCGGGACTAGGCTCAACCCGAGCCAGGCCCTGGTCATTTCTTGGGCCGAGGCTGGCCCAAAGCCCGACACCTCGGGTCGGCCGGAGCCCGAAGCCTGACCCGAGGCCCAATCAATGTTCTACATGTATATGTATATATATAATATATGTGTGTGTTTGTGTGTGTATATATATATGTTCTTCATGTATATATATGTTCTGTGTGTGTATATATATGTTTTGCGTGTGTATACATATCACACACACACATATATATCTACAGATATATATATATAGTTCATGGCATCTGCATTAAAAAAAATTAAAAAAAAAATGAAAGAGTATATCTAAAAAAAAAATTAAAACAATTAAAAAAAATGAAAGAGTATATCTAAAATTTTTTTTTAAAAATAGTTTAAGGCCCGAGCCCGGCTCGAAGGCCTGAGCTTTATGGGCTTGGGCTGCATTTTCCCGATAACCCAGTCCGAAGCCCGATGATCAATACCGAGCTTGGGCCTGGGCCTGAAAAAGTCTTTCCAGTCCGGCTCGGCCCGATGCCGAACCCTACATGAGACCTTTTGAATGTCTAGTATTGGAAGCCACCAACAATCGTGCCATTATTTGCCATTATTATTTTATTTCTTGGATAAGTTTTCTTGCAAGACCATATATATGCAAATTGTAGAAGACTACATAAATAAACAGACTGTTTAAATCATCTAGAATTTGAAAGACCTTCATTGCTCATGTCACACTTTTGACGTTTCAAAGTTCAAATTCCGTGTTGTATACGGATGGAAGTTTGTTTTTTAGTCAATTCATTCTTAAAACAATTTCGGAATACATTTATTTGCATAAGGAATTAAGTTGGCTAGTCTTAATTATTACATTTTTGAATATATAAAAACAACTGGCGAATTCAGACAATTGGATATATTTTATCGTCTGTTAAAGACACAATATCCCACATCGACATAGTGCTTCCAATGGTTTATATGTGCAAAGCCCCTCCGTACTTGATAACTAGCTAGGCATTTTCACGGGGTTAAGCGACTTGGGTCATGACCCAATTGTTGAGTCTATGAGGAACAAATTCATGAGGGTAATCTAATGGCAAAAAGATACTTTTCATCCCTCAACTATGGGGCGAGTTTCATTTTTGTCCCTAAGCTTTTTTTTCTCCCATTTGCGTCCCTCAACTATTGAAAAGTATCATTTTCGTCCTTTCAAGTGAGATTGAAGTTGGGAAAAATCTGATCTGACGAACGATATGATGCCACGTAGGATTTTTCAATGGCCGGATTTATTCGAGGGACAAACATGGTACTTTCCCATAGTTGGGGGACGAAAAAGGGAAAAAAAAAAGTTAAGGGACGAAAATGAAACCCGACCAATAGTTGAGGGATGAAAAGTACTCTTTTGCCGTAATCTAATGTATCCACGAAAATCAAACCTCCAAAGCGGACAATATAATTCGTATGTATGGGGTGTGGATTTCTAATATTATACAAGTTTAGTCTTATCACTTATGAGTTATGAGCACTATGATAAGAATATTTCTTTTTTCAATATACAAATAGGTGGACAGGAGGGTCGTGTTTGAAAATTCAATCCAAACACTACAAATGAATAACAATCCTTTGTTTAATTTTTCGCACTAAACAAACACTGAAATTAAAATACATATGAGGAGCTTGTTTAGTATAAAAAAAATTGTACAAAGGCTTGTTTCAACCTTTTATCCTTTTCAACACCTATCCCAATTGTTCTAGCCATTTAGTCAAGCAATTGAGATCAGACATCGAAAGTAAAACAACATATGTAGAGTGTAAACAGAAAATATTTACAGACAAAAGTACATATTATTATCTGATCTTTCTAAGTGCATATATATGATGTGTAATATAGATTTAGCAACAATATTTATTCTCTCCATAATCGCAACCATCTCAACCTCCACCTCCCCCGCCACAACCTCCACCTCCAGCAACGGCGCCCCCACCTCCACCTCCACCTCCACCTCCGCGACGTTTGTTAGGGACGTCATTATTAACCCCACAAGCGAATATGACCATAGAAAAAATCGTAAGTGACACGAGAACCACACCAAGCAAGGACAAGCACTCAAGCCTTCCCATCACAAAACCTTCTGTCTGTTGGCCACCAAAAAACACCAATTCTCTTGCCATTTGTTTTGGTATCCATTTTCGTTGCCATTGGTCTACCTTAATAGCTTCGAATTCAAAGAAAAGCCAAAATATAGTTACGATTGCTCCAATGTTTAATCTTTTATTTAATGAAAAAAGAAAAAGAAAAAATTATAGCGTCGACTACACCAATGTTTCAAACGAGATATCTCGTATTATTAATTTTGTATTTACCTAAGAAACAAAAAAAATATATTCTTAATTGTCGTTTGAAAGGACAATTGACACTAACCCCAAAATGCGAACCGGGCTTGTGATGTAGGACAACGTGATGAAAAGGACGTTCTACTTAAACTTCTTAAATTGGACTCGTGAATACCAGATTCAATCAATACTTTGTTAGATTTTAAAAGAATATCAAAATAATTAGAATTCAAAGACGACTCATTCTTAATTTTTTTTCAACTCAAAAACTGTTTTGCCTCAAGGAGGGTTAAAAACTTTAATAGTAAACTCTAAACCAAATCTTAAATTTTTTTTTTCTCCTCCTCTCTTTTTCAGTATGGAAGAAATCACGTACAGACTGGTAAACATAAATGCATCATCTGAAAGGAATTAAAATAAATAAATAATGAAACGGAGACCGAAAGTTAAATTCGCCATAAATAACAAAGGAATCTCTATTTATAAATTTATAATAAAAATGACAAATAAAATACTTAAATAGTAAACTGCACACTGAAAGTTAAATTCGCCATAAGTAACAAAGGAATCTTTATTTATAAATTTATAATAAAAATGACAAATAAAATATCTTAATTCATCTTCAAAATACAAAAGATAATTAAATTAGCGTGTTGAATCTAGTTGTTAAATTATCTAATTCGCTGACTTCTGGGTAAACTGAAGACTATATATATATGCAGTAGTGTCACTGAAAAATCCAAAACTTAAAAATTTGCAAAATTCAATACGTGTTGATTAGTGTAGATTCCCGTTAATTATGGGCAATGAAATGAGCTGGATAGGGTGTGCTGCCATCCTTACATTGCCGTTTACATTAATTTCTTGTACAAAATACTGCAAATTCTGATGAAAGAGTGGACCTGGCACATGATAAGTTCGTTAATCTGAATTTGGATCCCCACAATTGGTATCCACTTATTCCAGTAATTAATATCTCAGATTCTCAGTTATCATAGCTGCTAAATTAAATGCACAGAATTCAAGTGAATTCGTAACGAACAAACAAACATACCAAACATTAGTAATCCAAAATGTTCAATTTCTACTGGTCTTGTATGATAAAAATTGTAATTAAGCAAGCTAATAGATGTGGAAAGTAAAATATGTATAGTAGTGAATCATAATCTATATATATATATATATATAGTGATTACGTGATATACAAATCAAGATAAATGGTACGAAAGTACGCATACATATAACCATATGACGATCTCAACATCCACCACCTCCTCCACCACAACCGCCGCCACCCCCTCCACAACCTCCACCACCACCACCACCACCGCAACCCCCACCCCCAGCCATAACCCCAACCCCTCCTCCACCTCCACCTCCACCTCCACTTCCACCAGATTCATTATCATCTCCACAGGCGAAGATGACCATAGAAATAATTGAGAGTGAAACAAAAACCATGCCAAGCATGATCATTAGTCCACCGAAGTTGCCCACCATGAAAGCATCCGAATGGCCACCGGAAACCACCAACGCTCTCGCCATTTCTTTGTATATTAGTTTGGTTGCTCAGTTGCCGGCTTTGGGCGAATCCATCACCACTATTTATATTAGTCGGTGTCTTTGAATAATCCATAGTTGGAGTATTGGATAAGATTCGTGTCTCAGTCTGTAGACACTAAAATCTACAATCAATTTGTTGTCGATTGAGGCCTATGACAACCCTGCAAGATCAGAAAAGGTTGACCGTGAAACTTGAACACCGGTGTGGTGTCGACCGAACAAGCTCCGACGGTCAAGTCAGTCAACTGTTGGAAATATTTTTAGTGAGGGAAGTGAAGGGCTTTTTAGAGAGAGAAAGAGATAGATACCTGGTGGTCCAGAGAGCGTAATGAGGAGGACCCCTCCTCTATTTATAGTGTGCTCAATCACGTGTTCATCACATGCTAAACAGTACGGATTAGCTCCTTTGATGGGCTATTATTGGGCTTTTGATCCCATCTGATAATTACTGGACCCCATGGCACTGAGGTGCTTTTATACCCCATCCAAATATGGGCTTTGAGTGTTGCTAGGATTTGCAGATCAGACAGGCCCAGGAATGCACATCTGGGCTGATCTGTAATTGAAGTTTACGCTGGGCTTTTACTCGTGTCGGAATATTTCGGGCCAACGATTTTTGGCCCATACAGTTTGTCCCCCACTCTCGGAGTCAAGTTTCTTGACTCTGAGAGTAGTCAGGTCGTCGTTCACGGATCGCATGTTAAACTATCATGGTCTGGTTCGTTCTTACCAGATTTTCTGCCTCTTAGGCTTACTCGTTCGGACGAAAGTCCTTAACCTCTTGGGGCTGAACGTTAGACTCTCACGGGTCTAGTTGTTCGTTCGGACGAAAGTCCTTAACCGCTTGGGGCTGAACGTTAAACTCTCACGGGTCTAGTTGTTCGTTCGGACGAAAGTCCTTAACCTCTTGGGCCTGAACGTTAGACTCTCACGGGTCTAGTTGTTCGTTCGGACGAAAATCCTTAACCGCTTGGGGCTGAACGTTAAACTCTCACGGGTCTAGTTGTTCGTTCGGACGAAAGTCCTTAACCTCTTGGGCCTGAACATTAGACTCTCACGGGTCTAGTTGTTCGTTCGGACGAAAGTCCTTAACCGCTTGGGCCTGAACGTTAGACTCTCACGGTTCTAGTTGTTCGTTCGGACGAAAGTCCTTAACCGCTTGGGCCTGAACGTTAGACTCTCACGGGTCTAGTTGTTCGTTCGGACGAAAGTCCTTAACCTCTTGGGCCTGAACGTTAGACTCTCACGGGTCCAGTTGTTCGTTCGGACGAAAGTCCTTAACCGCTTGGGGCTGAACGTTAGACTCTCACGGGTCTAGTTGTTCGTTCGGACGAAAGTTCCTTGGCACGTGTCCGACGTATCTGATAGGATCTCTTGCATTGATTGTAGCTGCCAACTGTCTGACTTTTGGTCTACCGAAGGTACGCCTTTTAGGGTTTCGGGGCATTAAATGTATTCCCCCTTCGCACGTTTCTTGGGTTCTCAGTCTTTCTATGACGGCTGACGGTTCTTTCGTCAGTCATTAATGCCGTGTAATGATGTCCCTTGGTTTTCGTGTTTATCTTCTACATACACAACAATTTTTCGTTATCTTCACCAACTCCCCCATCAGAGATCTCCTTCTCCTCTTTTCTTGCTTGCAGGTTCTTTCTTCTCCAAGTTCAGGTGACTCCTAAAGTCTCTCTTCGACTTTTCTTTCTGTTTCTAGTTTCTTTCTTGCTTGCGTTCTCTCTGGTTGCTTTCTTTGATTTTTGCCCATCATTTGGCCGGTTTTTGTTTTTCCGGCGGTTTCCTGGTCTTTGTCTCCGCCGCGCCTTTGGTCCCCGGTGGGGCTCTCCGGTAAAGGTTTCCTATGGCTTCTGCTTCCCATTTGGAAGAAATCGCCAATCTTAGGGAATCTGATTTAGACGAAGTAAGTGGCGCGCGGTTTGGTGATGAAAGGGAAGAAGAGTCCGGACAACATCTGTTGGTTAATAAGTGCGTTACCGCGACCGGGGAAATTGATGAGCGAAGTGCTTCAAGTCGGCCCGCTCCTTTGAAAGTGGTTCGTCTTCCGAGGAGGACTTATCACGAGTCAGGGGTGCGTTTTGCGGAGCCTGTCGAGGAGGCTGGTACAAGTGATCATCAGTCTCTTCCACCCATCGGTATTGAAACGATCGAAGCGGACGGCCGGCCCTTGAACTTTCTGACGAAGACGGATGCTTCGGCTCTGAAAGGGAATGAACTTCTGAGGTTGAAGTATTGTTATAAATTTCCGTCCGGAGTGGAAGTGAAAGCTGCGACTTTTTATCAGAGAGTTGATTGGGATGTTCCGGGATGGGTGGCAATGTATGAAGCTCCGTTCAAACTGGGTCTACGTTTTCCGATGCCTACGTTAGTACGGGACGTTTTGCGTTACTTCCGCATTGCCCCAACGCAGCTCATGCCGAACGGTTGGAGGCTTCTCTTAGCAGTTGAATGTTTGAGTGAGAGGCTGGGACGTCCGTTCGGGTATCGGGAGCTGTTAAACTGCTATTATTTGAAGGAACATCCAGGAGACCCTGGCCGATATACTTTCAATTTGTTTAGAAAGAAACAGGGCCATCCGGTATTAAACTTGACAACAGCTGACCGAGGGTGGAAACCCTATTTCTTCTGGGTTCGAGGGGAGATGGTATTCGGTCCCGGCGGATCGGACGGAGTTCCTCTTTCTTGGAAGAAAGCTAGTAAGTATAGTATATTGTTCATTCCGTTCGCGATTGACTGACCCAGACTTATATTTTCCTTTTTGCAGGAAATTTGAGCATGAAGCCTGCTTGTGATAACTACGAGCGAGCTTTTAACAATTTCGTTGGGGACCTTACTGCCAAGGAGAGAGATTGGAAGGACATTTTGAAAGAAGCAAACCTCCGTAGGAGCTCTTTGTGGTCGCACGTACAAGACTTGCAAGAAGGTACTCCCGTACCTAAACTTAGAGATTTAAGTACTGTTTTGTGCGCTACAAGGTCGTTCGAACTATTAGGATACCAATTTTCTTTTATGCGAAATTTGAATTTAGAAGAAAGAGGGTTATCGGACGATACAATGGCTGGCCCGGTTGATGTTAAAAGTGCTGGTGAAGCCTTTGAGCGAAGGAAGAAAGCTGCTCAGGAAGCCAAAAAGAAGTCGTCCAGAGGAAAGTCTGGAAAGAAAGCAACAGATAAAACGAAAGACACTGTGGAACCGACCGATGGTGGCGTCGCAGAAGTCGAGCTTCCTCCTTCTCCCAGAGAGGCTAGACCAAAAAGGAGAGGAAAAGATTTGGAGGATTCGTCGGGTGCAGTCGTCTTTACCTTTCCCGAGGGGACGTCTGCTTTTGGCGACCCGGCCGCATTTATGAGTGCTGCGAGCGGTCTCGTATTCCCGGCTGACGTTGAAGAGTTTACAGATTTTACTACTGAGAGCATCGCGGACTTTAGTGCCACCCGTGCCTTTCAGGTATGTCTCTATCGGTCGAGACTTTGAGCATTTTCAAACCTCTATACGTAGGTTTTCCATGTTTTATATACACGAAGATTTAACAATATTTCTGTTGCAGGTTTTCGAGGGTTGTCTCTATATGCGTGAGCAGTACGGCGTGATGAAGCAAAAATATGTTAGCGCTTCGCTCAAACAGCGGGAACTCTCGGCCGAAATTTCATTAAGAAAGAAGAGAGAGTCCCTCGCGGTAGCCAATGCCAAGGCTTTGGAAGAGAAGATTGCGTCGTTCGAGAAGGAAATTGAGGATCTTAAAGCCCAGGTTCAGTCCTTGAACGTTAGTCACAAGTCTTCAGAGGATGAAATTGCGGATTTGAAGAAGCAACTGGAGTCCGCTGTTGACGACGCCGTTATTTGTACGACTGGGAATCTAATGAGGGAATTCAAGGAGGGGAAGTCCTCCGAGTGGGATGTTGACCTACATATCCGCAACCACGAGGAGTACCTCAAAATGTTTACTGAAGACGAAGAAGAAGCTGATGGTGATGAGATTGATGATGTGAATGATGGGAATTGCGATGCTCCCCCTTCGGCCTGAATGTTACATGGCCTTCATGTCACACCTTGCTGTCGTCCGGCTTTTGGAAATGTAATTTTTGGCCAATTAAGTGGTAATGTAGTTTTTGGTGATGAAACTTTGGACGTCGGTTCATTTTGTTAATATTAGTTTCGACCGTATTGATAATAGTGGTTGTACGTTTATTTTAATAGTTTGAACGAGATTTTAACAAAAGCAGGGACTTTATTTAGTTAAAAATGATACAATTTGAGATGGATAGCGTTCCAACTGTTGTTCAATTCCCGCCCGTCTTTGGCTGTCAGTTTGTATGCTCCTCGTCCGACAACTTCCCTAATCTGGTACGGTCCTTCCCAAGTTTGTCCGAGTTTTCCTGCCCCATGCTCTTTGGTGTTCTGAAAGACCTTTCTAAGTACGAAGTCTCCGACTCGAAATATTCGGGTTCTAACATTTTTGTTGTAGTGACGCGCCACTTTTTGCTGATAGATTGTCGTCCGAATCCTTGCCTCTTCTCTGAGTTCGTCAATCGTGTCTAAATTCTTTTCTAGTAATTCATCATTCGTGCTCTGGCTAATCCACTGACATCTGGCTGAGGGGAGACCGATCTCGACGGGAATGACCGCTTCCGACCCATATACGAGCGAAAAAGGAGTTTCCCCTGTTGGAGTTTTTGCCGTCGTTCGATAGGACCACAGTACTCCAGGTATAGTTCCTCCGCCCATTTTCCTTTGGCGTCCTCAAGCCTTTTCTTCAAAGTGTTCATGATAGTTTTGTTGGAGGACTCAGCCTGTCCGTTCGACTGGGGATTGCGCGGAGTGGAGTAGTGCAGATCGATTCCATATTTGTTGCAAAAAACTTGAAATTGATGGCTCAAGAATTGGGAGCCATTGTCGGTCGTTATCTTTTTTGGAATGCCGAACCTACAGATAATGTTTTTCCATATAAACGTCTTCACCTCATGGTCACGAATTTGCTTAAAAGCTTCTGCCTCGACCCATTTTGTGAAGTAATCCGTTAGGACGAGGACGTATACCCTTTGTCCGGAGGCGACCGGCAATTTACCAACGATATCCATTCCCCAGTGCATGAAAGGCCATGGTGCTAGCGTGGGATGAAGCTTCTCAGGATGAAGATGAGAAACTTGGGCGAATCGTTGACACTTATCGCATAATCGGACGAAGTTCGCAGCGTCTGCACGCATCGTAGGCCAAAAGTATCCGCTCGTTAGTGTTCGATTGGCCAGACTTCTTCCGCCCGAATGGTTTCCACACTCTCCCTCGTGTAATTCTGAAAGAATGTCTCCACCTTGCCTAGTAGTTACGCAGCGGAGCAGCGGACCCGAATACGATTTCCTGTAAAGCTGACTTTCATAAGTGGTGAACCGAACCGCTCCAGCCCTGAGTCTTCGGGCAGCATTCTTGTCAAGCGGCAATTCTCCTTTGTCAATGTATTTGATCAAGGGGGTCATCCAGCTATCTTCGGCAGAAATTGTTAGGACTTCATTAACGTCTTTGGTTGCCGGGGCCTCAAGGTGTACAACCGGTATCATTTGTGGCTCGTTTGTCTGTAGGGCAGATCCCAGATTGGCCAGTGCATCCGCATGTGAGTTTTCAAGACGTGGTACTTGAGCTATAACGAATTCCTCGAACGAGTCTCGAAGTCTTTTTGCCAACTCCAAATAAATAATCATGTTCGCTCCGCGAGCCTGATAAGATCCGAGCAGTTGGTTGACTACCAATTGTGAATCCGATCGAACAGAGATCTTTCTTACCTTGAGTTTTTTTGCGAGCTCCAATCCAGAAATAAGAGCTTCGTATTCGGCTTCATTGTTGGTAGCTCGGAACCCACAATGGATGGATTGCTGCAATATTTCCCCAGAGGGTGAAATGAGAACGATCCCGAGCCCGCTTCCGTTCACGTTGCTGGAACCATCAACCGAGAGAGACCACGTCCCTTCCGGATGCTTCGCTATATATAACAACTCGTGCTTCGCTTGGGCCTCTATTGGTTGAGTAAAGTCAGCTACGAAGTCGGCCAACACCTGAGACTTCATCGCCGTCCGGGGTTGGAATATAATGTCATGTTCACTGAGTTCCACGGCCCATTTTGTTAATCGGCCCGACAACTCGGGTTTGTGGAGTATGTTACGCAAAGGGAAGGTTGTGACAACCACGATCGGGTGGCATTGAAAATATGGACGTAATTTCCGGGCGGCTACCATAAGAGCCAAGGCTAACTTTTCAAGTTGGGAGTACCTCGTTTCTGCATCAAGCAGGCTTTTGCTGATATAGTAGACAGGCAACTGTCGACCATTTTCATCTCTGACTAAAACAGCGCTAACTGCTGTTTCTGAAACTGCAAGGTATAACAGAAGTGACTCACCCTGTTTTGGCTTGGAAAGTAGCGGTGCTGATACCAAATAGTGCTTCAATTGTTGTAAGGCTTCTTCCGACTCGACTGACCATTCAAAGTCCTTGCTTTTGCGTAGAATGTCGAAAAAGCTGTGGCATCGATCGGATGACCGAGAGATGAATTTGCTTAGCGCCGCTATTCTTTCGGTCAGCTTTTGCACGTCCTTCCTGCATCTTGGCGATGGGATATGGAGGACCGACCGAATTTGCTCCGGATTTGCTTCAATTCCCCTTTGAGTCACCATGAAACCGAGGAACTTTCCGGCCGACACGCCAAAAGAACATTTTGTTGGGTTAAGTTTCATATTGTATTTTCGAAGCACCTCGAATGCCTCTCGCAGGTGCCCCAGATGGGATTCAGCTTTCAGAGATTTTACCAGCATATCATCAATGTAGACTTCCATAGTTTTGCCCAGCATTGCGGCAAACATTTTGTTGACCAACCTTTGGTATGTTGATCCTGCATTTTTTAAACCGAACGGCATAACTTTATAACAAAAAATACCTCTTTCAGTTATGAATGATGTCTTCTCCTGATCATCTGGATGCATGAGAATTTGATTGTAGCCTGAGAAGGCATCCATGAAGCTGAGGAGTTCATGCCCGGCAGTCGAATCAACTAGCATATCGATGTGTGGGAGAGGGAAAGGATCCTTTGGGCATGCTTTGTTCAGATCAGTGAAGTCGATACAAACTCTCCATTTTCCGTTTTTCTTTTTAACAACCACCACATTTGCCAACCAATCCGGATATTGAACCTCACGAACAGAACCTACATCGATAAGCTTTTGAACTTCATCGTTTATAATACGATTGCGTTCGGCCGCAAACTTCCTTCTTTTCTGTCTGACGGGCTCGTGGTTCGGATCGACCTGGAGCCGATGGACAACAACTTCTGGATCTATCCCCACCATATCGGCATGTGACCATGCGAAGCAATCCTGATTTTCTGTAAGAAATTCGATGAGCTTCGTTCGAACATCATATTCGAGACGTGTACCAATCTGTACTTTACGATCGGGATAGTCCGGATGAATCTGAATGTCATCTAATTCTTCCATATCTGGCGAACCTTGGTCGACTATAGCAGCCTTGTCTGCCGGGGCTGTTAGTTGCTGTAATTGCTATAAGTCATTTGTTTTCCCTTTCAAGGCACTGGTGTAACAGTTCCGTGAAGCAAGTTGTTCTCCCCTAATCTCTTTGACTCCCCATTTCGTAGGGAAACGTATCAGTTGATGGTACGTCGAAGGGATTGCTTTCATCTCGTGGATCCATGGTCGACCGAGTATGATGTTATACGGCGAAGAGCCTTTTAACACTACGAAGTTAGTGTTGAGATTTATTCCTTCGGTATAAACCGGCAGAGCGATCTCCCCCAGACTGTATACCTGCTCCCCGCTGAACCCAAGGAGTATTGTTGACCGGCCAATGATATGGGATTCATCGATTTCCATTGCCTTGAGACAACCTAGGAATAGGACATTCGTCGAGCTGCCATTGTCAACCAAGACACGTTTAATAGTGTAATTAGCAACAAGAATAGATATTACCAAAGCGTCGTGATGTGGATTGAGTAATTGCGTGGCTTCATCATCAATAAAACTTATCATTTGTCCGGACGGTGGTACGACAAGTTCGGTGGATCGTAGGATTGGATTCACAGCCTTCCGGGCATTTCTCTTTGCAGCTGAATGCGATATGCCGCTGATCTCAGAACCACCGATAATGACTCCGACTGACCCTTTTGGCTTCGGGTGAGTCGGTGGTGTCAGCTCTCGATCAATCCTTCTGGCCATGGTTTCTTTACCCTTTGCGGTCAACACGTCTTTGAGGTGCCCACGGTTCAACAACTCGATAACTTCATCGTGTAAACCTCGACAATCCCGAGTGGTGTGGCCATGGTCTTGGTGGAAATCGCACCACTTCGATGAGTCCCGACGGTCAGCTGGGGACCTCATTTTGCTAGGCCACTGCACCTTGTTCCCCAAGCTCTTAAGAGTGGAGATCATCTCGGTCGGTTCAATGTTAAATGCGTATTCCGGCTTCGAAAACTGGACGATGCAGATCTAGATCGATCGTATTGTCGTCTATCATGGCGTGATCGATCCGACCCTCGAGGTCGATGATCTTGGCATTGATCCTTGCCGACCCCAGTGTGTCCGACGCTCCTCCCGGCCGGGGGTTGCTGTTGATTGCTTTCATCCTCGTCCCATTTAACCTGGGCCCACGCGCGCGCCAGCGCGTCTTCCATGTTGGTACACGGAAACTTCGTCAACTCTTTATAGAGTTCGTCGGAGGGTGACAGACCCTTTCTGAAAGCTGTGACAGCTGTCTCCACGTTACAGCTAGGGATCAGCACCTTCTCCGCCAGGAAGCGACCAATATAAGAGCGAAGAGATTCCTCCGACCCGCGTCTGATTTTGTAGAGATCGTCCGAAGCTTTGGGTAACCTCCTGCTGCTAGCAAACTGCTCTATGAAAAGATCTGTCAGTTGGGCGAACGAACTGATCGAGGCATTGGGGAGGTTAATGAACCATTGTAATGCTGGACCGGTGAGGCAACATCCGAACGCTTTGCACATGCATGCTTCACGAGATTCCCTTGACACGGTGAGGGTGAGCATTCTTTGTCTATACTGGGCCATATGGTCGTCCGGGTCGCTGGTGCCATCGAAGGAGCGCATGTTGGGAAGATGGAATTTCTTCGGCATTTCCACCGAAACGATGCGATCGGAGAACGGAGAGTCAGAATAACTGTCGGGTAGGCTTTTCCGGATTGGCACCGGTACTCCGGGAAGTCGTCTGAGGAATGTTTCGACTTCGGTTAGTCTCTGCGCGTCGGTTAAACCCTTGTCATAGGACAGCCCGACATTGGTTGTCATGGCCGAACGAGTTGGTGGGGGCGGAAGATCCCTATGATAGGCATTAGATTGCTCGCCGACCGATAAAGGTAGGTGTGGGACATTGAATGACTGAGATCGCGGCTGACAAGAAGTTTCAGCTGGATTAGGAGAGTCCAGTGACTGCATCGAGCCGATATTGAGACGACCTGTGAGGTCGGGGGCGGTGTGGAAAGCTGAGCCAACAACTGCTCTACTTTACCCCTCAAGGCAATGTTTTCTGCCCGGACGGAGGCACTTTCGGCCTTTGCTGCAGCCTTGTCCTCCGCCATTTGAGCCTTCAACGCTGCCAGTTGAGTAGCAAAATCATTTGAATCGTCCGAAGACATGATGGAGAGTCGTCCGGAAATGACTGATCTAGCCGAATGATTGTCAAGGCCCCACGGTGGGCGCCAAATTGTAGACACTAAAATCTACAATCAATTTGTTGTCGATTGAGGCCTATGACAACCCTGCAAGATCAGAAAAGGTTGACCGTGAAACTTGAACACCGGTGTGGTGTCGACCGAACAAGCTCCGACGGTCAAGTCAGTCAACTGTTGGAAATATTTTTAGTGAGGGAAGTGAAGGGCTTTTTAGAGAGAGAAAGAGATAGATACCTGGTGGTCCAGAGAGCGTAATGAGGAGGACCCCTCCTCTATTTATAGTGTGCTCAATCACGTGTTCAGCACATGCTAAACAGTACGGATTAGCTCCTTTGATGGGCTGTTATTGGGCTTTTGATCCCATCTGATAATTACTGGACCCCATGGCACTGAGGTGCTTTTATACCCCATCCAAATATGGGCTTTGAGTGTTGCTAGGATTTGCAGATCAGACAGGCCCAGGAATGCACATCTGGGCTGATCTGTAATTGAAGTTTACGCTGGGCTTTTACTCGTGTCGGAATATTTCGGGCCAACGATTTTTGGCCCATACACAGTCACAGTTTGATTTTTCAAAGTTTTAGTTTGTGTTGATTATTCGAATTACATAATGTTTATTTTAAAAGATTTTATTCTAAAATAATGAATAATAAATAACAAAACAAATTTTATAAGCATAACAAATAACAAATTGAGAGAGACAAAATTTGAGTTAGGTCTGATTTTATCAAAATTAAGGGCTATTAGATTGTCCTTAAAAATATCAGTGGATTTAAATAAATGTGAGATAATTATTATCTTTTAAGCTATGTATTCTACCTGTAACTAGAGATAGAGATTATTCTTTGTCTTGCAAAATCCAAATCATGCGTTTTTGCATTGAATCTCTTGCTTTGAAAACATTGATAATTGTTAGAAAATTCAATCCAAACATATATATGAAGGTGATATTATCTGTTTTGCATCAAACACATGGATTTATTCTCCTGAGTTGTCTCCGAAATATTTAGTCTCAAGAAACGCGTCACAAGTGTGAGAAGTGTTCAACCTTTTCTCTTATTCGTCTCACTTGAATTCGATATGAGATTACAAATCTTAACAATGAAGTGAAAGCATTATTTTATTTGAATTTAAAAATCATAGTTGTCTTGTTGCTATTTTTATAAATTTGACATGTTAATTTAAAGTTGACGAGATGGTGTTGAACGTTAGTAGCGCTGTAGCCATCCCATTGGTTTATGCTTTACAGCTGGGAATGGAAAGAAAAATCAACTTTCTTATTATTGGACCAAACAAATTGAAGAGAAATCTGATATTATTAATTGGGTCTATTACAAATTGGAGAAAAGACAGCTTTATTATTTATTGATCGCTCCTCCTAATTTTTTCGAAGTGAGATCTTATCAATAGTTCAAAACACGGAAAACAAACCCGCCACCGAGAAAAAATCTAGCAGGGCAAGAAACATTTCAACCGACCCACCCGGAACCAAACCAGACAACATGTTTGGCAAAGCTCACAAGTAAATTGGCTTTTCTGAATATATGACCAGCCCTCCAAGAGGAGGGGCATTTTTGTAAAGCTCTAGATAGGCCTGGTAGGATTATTCAAAGCTTCAATAACTTACAAAATATCACCCTCCACAACCACCCAACCTTATCCCATTCTTCAGCCTTAAGCCAATCCGTAGCTAAAGAAAATGCCATATCCATAAAAATTTGGATTGTACGTGAAAAGGAGCAACCCTCCTCTTGTTTCATTTTTGAGGTGTAAAATATTTTTAAAAAAATCTAAAAAAATAGAAAATATCTAAGATTCGGCAATAATAATTGCATCATGCATTCAACTTTGTAGGGGTGATTATGGTCAGTTTTCTCATATAAATTTAGTCGATCGATCGATCTGTTATTAATTATCGATTATTTCGATTTTTCAGTTTTCGATCGATTCTTTAAAGAAATATGTAAATTTTATTTGAAAATAACCGATCGATGAATTCGAGTATCGATAGATTCAGTTATTTGATTTAGTTTTTAATAGCACTTGCCCAATGCTCTATTTTTGTCCTTTTGGCTGTATAACCACAAAAAAAAAAAGTTTAATAGTTTCCGGATACTGTATTTTATTTTCGTTAGTTTGTATCTTTTAAATATCATGTATATTCGGTTTTGTCCAAGCATATCTGCTGGTGTCACAGCCCTGGAAATCTATTTCTAAAGGGCGAACAGGCTGGACTTTTTTAAACTATTGACCCGATCTCGCATCTACTAGCTTCTATTTCGACTCAATATTATTATTCGCATTTCAATAACTAACAAGTCACGTTATCATCGGCGACTTGTTATCATCGGCCCAAGTCGCCAATGAAATGTGTGGAAATAATTAAAACAACAATTTTACGGATCATTCTTTTTTTCATCCCATTTATATTAAATGTTGAGATGGACGTATAAGATTTCATATGGATCGTGCGGGGGGCCAGATTTCACATGGACTATATAGGGGATAGCTTAGACAAAAAAAAGAAGAAGAAGAGATGCTTAGCATTTTCATAGTTAAAAACCAGTTTATCATGTTAACTCACTACACAAAAAATTGAAAAGATAAAAAGAATTTTTAAAGAAAGAGGACTTTATTGCACATGAAAGATAGACTAATAAGCAAAACAAAACCAGGATTGCTGAACTACAAACTGTTAAAGATATTACCTTAGAGTCTGCAAAATAAGGAGATTGAATAGTAAATTGAAACCGGTGGCTTGAGTCACGAACTAGATCGCTCTTTTTAAGACGATTCGTGGCTCTGCCACTGGTGTGCAAGCAGTAAATCGACTACGTCGTCCCCAGGATAAAACAAGCCCAGAATACTCTCTCTGTAATAGCGATCTGTGCACATTCAGAACACTGTTTGAAATTTGTTGTGTTTCTTTTTTGTCTTTCTTTCTCAAAAACGACATATATAAAACCAGAGCTTTCACCTTGATATATATTAAAAAAAATAACGTTGGAATATATTTTTCAGTAAATCTGGGAAACGTTCACCATTAAGGAGAGAATCAACGTGTTTCAGTTATTGACAAAGTCAAATTAGAAAAAATAATTAAAGTAAAAATTAACACAAGTTAGGAGATTATATCAAAGACCTCAAGGCCCATCTTTGACCTATACATATATATATTGTAAGTACTGGGAACTTGGGTTGTCCTTAGGATAGTCCAAAACCTTTACCATTCTACTACCCTTCAACCTTTGTACATATAACACATAAAATTTGTAAGAAGATCAACACAAACAAAAACATTAACCCTCACAAAACAACAACAATAACTGCTGAAAATTTGCTCTGAAAATTTTCTTGATCAAAAATGGTAACGGTGGTAGCTCCAGCATTTGCGCGCGGCGGAGGTAGCAGCGTCACCATCATTGCGACCACCCTTTCTGTGTTCTCTGCTAGGTTTATCACCATCATCACCACAAGCAAATATAACCATTGAAATGATTGAGAGCGTCATCAAAATTGTTAGCAAGCAAACCAGGATCATCTGCCTTCCCCAAAACCACCACCACCTCCAAGAATTTTGAACTCTCTCGCCATGCTTAGATGCTTCAGTAATAGCCAATATATACCTGAAAACCAAATTTAACAACCTTATATATAAAAAAGATTAATCATGTGTGGGATATGTTAGTTAGTTAGTTAAAATAACCAAGCTTGCTTTATAGGTGATGACCTTTCTAAGGTAGAAATTAGAAAGCAATTTGTCGTTTTTTTGGCTGTGCTATAAATCAGTGAAACTTGTATCACTGCCTCTTGTAAGCAACCGGAGATTTTGATGGGAAAAATCATATATGTCTCAATTTCAGTCAAATACGAAAACATTCAGTCTTATCTTAAGTAACCCATCAAAATCATCGTGTTCGTGAGTTGGATTCATATCCAAATTCATCATAACAATTAAATAAGGTGTGCAACAGCGCTCAACAAAATAAATCCGAAAATTAGAAGTTTGACTTATTTTAGGAGTTTTCTTTGAGGTTTACGTGTTTTTTTATTATTGAAGGAAACCCTAGGAGGTTGGGGAGAGTTTCAAACATATATAAATACCTCATTACAAGTCAAAAAGGAGATCTTTGGAGGTTGACGGTAGAAAAAAAGAAGAAGAAGGGATTTCGGCAATCGGGTTCCATCATTCTTGTGTTTTCTTTCCTAGATTTCCATGGATTCTATTAGTTTTATTTTCTTTTGTTTTATCGCCTAAGTAGCTAAACCTTTTGCAAGGGGGACGAAGTAGCCTCTTTGATTGTGCTTAATGAATTTGGTTTGATTAATTATTAGTTTCTTTTTGCTATGCCAAGTGTTGATTGTTGTGCTTAATTGATGATTGAACCGTGATGCTTAGCTACCATCTAGGTGTGATTATTCTAATGCAATTCGTAGTAGACGCCATGCTCAGATTGGGAATAGCTTCTTGCAATTTAACACCATGACTACCTAGACATAGACGCCATATGCTAGGATTCATGTGATCGCTACATAAGTTTCCATAGATCCAATTGCGTTCTTGTTTGTTAAACTAGTCTAGAGGCCATGGATAGTTGCAAATTAAGAATAGACGTAGTAAGTTAGACGCCATGACTACTACATGAATCAAGGGACTTGGTATTTGACATACATGAAGGAATTGATAATTGACAACTAAAGGATTTAAGTACAATAAAGATAATGAAATCGGAACCCCAACTCACCCATTTATTTGTTCTTGCATGCTTCTTATAATTTTCTCTTTTAATTTCATAATTTTTCAATCATAAATAATATTTTGTTTTTATTCGGTGATGTCTATAGTGAATTTTAGAATTATGATAAAGTAATACTCAATTCTCGTGGATTCGGCACTTGTATTTGCTAAACTATACTACTATTGATTCGTGCATTTACAAGTATAAACTGAGTTTTGAATCGCTATAATTTTAGTGGTTCGAAATCTCACATCAGCGTGCTTTGGGCGAATCCATCACTACTATTTATATTAGTCAGAGTCTTCATGTGGTCCCCACACAAGCCAACAAAGTCCTGCAAAATAAACATTAACTTTTTAATCAATTTCAACAGATAGAAATAATTGAGAGACACAAAAACAACGCCAATCTGTTAAGAGTATTAAACTGGATTCTGACAGAGCATTTCGTGTGAAGCAATGCGAGAACCAGGATGAATCAATGCTGGGCTTCTATCTTAGTTCACCCTCTGGTTTCTCTGAACATTCATAGTTTTTTCAACTCGCTTATTGATGCAGATGACCTTGGAAGTTTTTGGGTTGAGGGTTTGCATTAATTGTTTAGTTCTATTATTGCTACGTGGGCGAGAATCACTGCTACCATCACCATAGACGAACATCATGATAGAAATAATTGAGATAGACACAAAATCAACGCCAATCAAAATCATAACCCCAAAGTCGCCCACTGGAAATTACTAATTCTCTCGCCATTATTTGGAATCTTGGATATCTAATTCGCTGACTTCAGGGAAAACTGAAGACTATATATATATAGCAGTGTCACTGAAAAATCCAAAACTTAAAATTTGCAAAATTCAATACGTGTTGATTAGTGTAGATTCTCGTTAATTATGGGCAATGAAATGAGCTGGAGACGGTGTGTTGTCATCCTTACATTGTCGTTTACATTAATTTCTTATACAAAATACTGCAAATTCTGATGAAAGAGTAGACCTGGCACATGATAACTTCGTTAATTTGAATTTGGATCCCCACAGCCGGTATCCACTTATTTCAGTAGTTAATATCCTAGTTATCACAGTTGCTGAATTAGATGCATAGAATTCAAGTGAATTCGTAACGAACAAACAAACATACCAAACAATAGAAATCCAAAATGTTCAATTTCTACTGGTCTTGTATGATAAAAAATTGTAATTAAGCAAGCTACTAGATGTGGAAAGTAAAATATGTATAGTGAATCTTAATCTATATATCTAGTGATTACATGATATACAAATCAAGATAAATGGTATGAAAGTACGCATACATATAACCATATGACAATCTCAACATCCACCACCTCCTCCACAACCGCCGCCACCCCCTCCACCCCCTCCACCACCACCACCGCAACCCCCACCCCCACCTCCACCTCCATGAAACCTACTCCTGCGCCGTTTGCCAGATTCATTATCATCTCCACAAGCGAAGATGACCATAGAAATAATTGAGATTGAAACAAAAACCATGCCAAGCATGATCATTAGTCCACCGAAATTGCCCACCATGAAAGCATCCGAATGGCCACCGGAAACCACCAACGCTCTCGCCATTTCTTTGTCTATTAGTTTGGTTGCTCAGTTGCCGGCTTTGGGCGAATCCATCACCACTATTTATATTAGTCAGTGTCTTTGAATAATCCATAGTTGGAGTATTGGAGAAGATTCGTGGTTTCTGTTACAGTTTGACTTTTCAAAGTTTTAGTTTGTGTTGATTATTCGAATTACATAATGTTTATTTTAAAAGATTTTATTGTAAAATAATGAATAATAAATAACAAATTGATAGATACAAAATTTGAGGTAGGTCTGATTATATCAAAATAAAGGACTATTAGATTTTCCTTAAAAAAGATTAGTGGATTTAAATAAATATGAGATAATTATTTTCTTTTAAGCTATGTATTCTACCTGTAACTAGGGGTTATTCTTTGTCTTGCAAAATCCAAATCATGGATTTCATTGTAAGATTTGTGTTTTTTTGTTTCTTTTGTACCTATTTTGATTGCATTAAAACTCTTGTTTTAAAAAAAAAAGACGATTCTTAGAAAATTAAACCCAAACATATGAAAGTGATATTATCCGTTCTAGGTCAAAAGCATATATTTGTTTTTCTGAGTCGTCTTCGAAGTATTTAGTCCCAAAAAATATATCATAAATATGAGACGTGTTCAGCCTTTTCTCTTATTCTACTCACCTAAATTCGATATGAGATTACAAGTCTTCACAATGAAGTGAAAGTATTATTTTACTTGAATTTAAAAATCATAGTTGTCATGTTGTTATTTTTAAAAATTTGACACGTTAATTTAAAGTTGACGAGATGGGGTTGAAGGTTAGTAGAGCTGTAGCCATCCCATTGGTTTATACTTTATAGCTGGGGGAATGGAAAGAAAAATCAACTTTGTTATTATTGGACCAAACAAATTGAAGAGAAGTCTGATATTATTAATTGGGTTTATTACAACTTGAAGAAATGTCAACTTCCTCATTTATTGTTCCTCCTCTCTTAATGTTCTCAATGTGCGATGTTATCAGTCTTCCAAAATACGAAAACAAAGCCGCCACCGAAAAAAAAATCCACTTGCCCAATGCCCAATGCTTTATTTATGCCCTTATTGCATTATAACCACAAAAAATAGTTTAATAGTTTTTGAATTTTATTTTCGTTATTTCATGTCTTTTAAATAGCATGCATACTCTATTTTGTCCAAGCATATCTGCTCGTGTCACAGCCCTGAAAATCTGTTTCTAACGGGTTAACAGGCTAGGCTTTTTCAAACTATTGGGCCGATCTCGCATCCACTAGATTTTTATTTGGACTCAATATTGTGATTCACATTTCAATAAGTAACAAGTCAGGTTATCATCGGCCCAAGTTGCCTCAATATTGTTTTAATTATGTGTGGATATAATTAAAACAACAATTTTACTTACCAAGTGTTTTTTTATCTTCTTTATGTCAAATGTTGAGATGCACGCATAAGATTTCATATGGATCATAAGAGATCAGATTTCACACGGACCATGTACGAAATAGCTTAGACAAAAAAAAAAACTGAGATTCTTAACATTTTCATTGTTAAAAATCAGTTTATCATGTTAACTCACTTCACAAAAAAATTGAAAAGGTTCGTAATTTTTAAAGGAATTGGACTTTATTGCACATGAAAGATTGAAGAACAAGCAAAACAAAACCAGGATTGCTGAACTAGAAACAGAAACATTAACCCTCACAAAACAACGACAATAACTGGTGAAAATTTGCTCTGAATATTTTATTGATCAGCAAACGGTAACGGTAGTAGTTCCAGCATTTGTCACGGAGGTAGCAGAGACAGAAGCAGCATTACCATCATTGCGGTCATGACGACCGCCTTTTCTGTGTTTTCTGCGAGGTTTATCACCATCATCACCACAACCAAATATAACCATTGAAATGATTGAGAGCGTCACCACAATTGCTAGCAAGCAAACCAGGATCATCTGCCCTTCCCAAAACCACCACCATGCACCTCCAAGAATTTTGAACTCTCGATCTCTCCATGCTTAGATGCTTCAGTAATAGCAAATTTATACCTCAAAACCAAATTTAACAATCTTATATATAAAAAAAAGATTAATCATGGATTGGATATGTTAGTCAATTAAAATAATCAAGCTTGCTATAATTTATAGGTGATGACCTTTCTAAGGTAGAAATTAGAAAGCAATTTGTTGTTTTCTTGGCTGTGCTATAAATCAGTGACACTTGTTCCACTACCTCTTGTAAGCAGCCGGTGATTTTGATATGGATATGAGAAAATCATATATGTCCTAATTTCAGTCAAATACAAAAACATTCAGTCTTATCTTAAGTAACCCATCAAACCAACTAGAGGTGGTTCAATTGACGATTACCTGGATTATATATATATGTGTGTCAAGGTTGCATTCTAAACAATATTTTTCTACGATATTTTTTTTATGAAAAAAAATCCATCAAAATCATCGGTGTTCTCGTGAATTGGATTCATATATATCCAAATTCATCATAACAATTAAATAAGGTGTTCTTTCTTATTACAATGTGCATTATCTCTCCGATTCAATGCTTGCATTAGTTATAACTTTTAAGGCATACAGAAAAATGCAGATTTAATTTGGACAGAGGTCTAGAAATTTGAAAGAAAATACTAATTACAAAAGACACCGAGAAAATATTATCAAAAACCACCCCCGCCACACCCGGCACCACCACCACCACTATCAAAACTATGACTATGGTGGCTGAATCCCCCGCCATGATCACTACTGTGGCTCTGATGATAGCCGCCGCCGCCGTCACCGCTGTAATAACTACTAACAAGGCCATGTTGATGGTGGCTGCCTCCGCCACCTCCTGAAGCACTACCATGGCTGTGATGGTCGCCAGCACCTGCACCTCCTCCTCCGGAAGCACCACCGTGGCAGTGATGATGGTGGTGGCCGCCGTCGAGGCCATATAGGATCAGTTGAGACGATGCCAGTTTAGTCGCATCTGAAGTCTTGTTCCAAGCATCTTCATATTCCGCTTTACAACGACGACGAGTGTAAGTGGCCCCGGCCGTCCCTGAACCCTTCTTGATCTTCTTCTCTCTTGCTAGACGTACGAGATTCATTACGCCCACCACAAACTAAAAGAGCCGCACCCATTTTGACGCTTATGGTTTTTCACCAACACCGATGATGGAGAATTTTCAGTTCCTCGCAATAAAACGCAAAAGCCTCTGAGTAAGAATATGAAGTATCAAGCATGTCATCTAGTCATATATATATATGTATGTATGTATACAAAGGTTCTAACTTGTAATTCAAATAGGATTCTCACGCGTAAAGGAAGGAAGTTTGTTAGGTTCCGGATAATCGACTCATATATCCAATGCAAAAACCAGTCAATCTTCTTAATTGGATATTATTGAATGTTGTAGCCTTATCTAAAATTTAAGTTTTAAGACAAGAATTAATTGATCATAAGAGCTAAATGAGTTTGATTGAGTCAATTAACATTTATTAAATATAATCATTCATTCATTTAATTTTGAATTGTTAAAAGAAGATTCGAATTATTTTTTTTCCCATTGTGTACACATGTAGGCCATCTAGTCTTATTCTAGATGAGTAGATGGCCTACATGTTTGCGACTTATTGTGAATCAAAACGGTGCGTTTAAATGATGCTGTTGATGGCACGAATTGGGTAATCTTCCTTTGCTTTGCAATTTGTATGCGATTGTTAGTTTTTGTTTAGGTTTTGATATTGTTTGGATCGTTCGTTCTATGTATATTTCCGTTCATACAATTTGGTTGATCCATAAGGTGTGAACTTTTCCCAATTTTGTGAATCTGATTGTGATTTGTGAGTCGTCTGGCCAACTATTGCTTCGTTGGACAAAAGTATTAGAATAAGTTCAATCCAAATTGAACTCAACAGGCCTAACCCTAGTAGACCTAGAACTAGTTAAGTCCTATTTATATTTCACACACAGGCCACCCACTCATGATTTCGCTTCCTTCTCCACTTCTTCCTCTCAAGTCGAAGCGCCTCCAGTTTGCGGAGAGTTGCGTTGGCTTGAGTTCCTTCCTTGGCTGCATGCATGGCTTCCTTCCTTGGCTGCATGGCTGATTCCGTGTTTCATATTTATACAAACTTAGGGGATTATCTGTCTTGGAGCAAGAGTCCATCTCCATCTTCCTTCATCAAGCAACGCTTGCTCAATGAAGTAAGTGATGACCATCGGACATGTTGGGAAGACCTACCAGATGACATAGTGAGGAATATCTTCCAGCGCTTATCGAATTTCGATCGCATCCGGGTGAGCTCTGTCAACAAGTCTTGCTTTTGGCTTGTTAAAACCATCCCTCCAGCCCCTCAATTCCCATTGTTAGTGACTGATGATGAAACCAAATTTTTCGACTTGTGCGATGGCAGAATTGGTTACCTTAAAATAAACAAAAGATTCAAGACGCCAGGATTGCTCGTCGGAATTTCAAAAGGTTGGTTGGTTTATGCCCCAAGAAGCTTTACCTACCTCCCATGGAGTCTGATATGCAAAGCCAAGGACTTTATAGAGACCAAATTTCCTTCTCTCACTTTTTTTTTTTTTTGATAGAATGATTGATTTTATTGATAAGCATGGCACAAAAACAATACAACCAAGTATAACAGAGTCCTAAAACACCAAAGCAATCATTGTAACCAAGCTACAAACATGTCACTCCTTAGAGCCCCCTGTTTTGCAAGACTATCAGCTACAGAATTAGCCTCTCTACACACATGATTGTATGTAATGGAAGAGTTTACTTTCCCAAATCAGTGGACCAGATATCGAAACCGACATCATTCTCTTCAATCCAATTACGAAGGCCTTACACCAACTCCCTTCCCTGTCAACCATCCCCAATTACCAACACCAGGAACATTCCTACTCAATATACTGCGATCGCAGTTGTTCTTTTAGGTATCTTACCGTGTCTTCTTCCGACATATCACAACTTATTGTTGCTGCTGAAATTAATATTAATAATACCACTAATTTTGTCCAAACATTGGCATTGTGTCGACCGGGAGACAAGCAATGGACCGTCATCAATGCTTATCAAGGCGAGAGGTTCCTTCACATATGTTTTTATAGAAGAACATTGTGTGTGTTATATTTTGCTAAGGTTCCTGTCAATAATTTTGAACGTGGAACTATGGAGTTAGAGTTAGGAGAAGGTGAAGTAGTAAGTATAATCTTTATTCGTTATAACAGATTTTACTCACAAGTGAAAAAACGTCGTCGGGCAGGAGTTATGGCCGCTAATGTTGTTCCATATTTGGTCGAATCAATGGCAGTTAAGGCCTCTCACGTTTCATATTTGGTGGAATCAATAGGGGGAGGGTTGCTTATTATTACCAAACTAATGTTCATTCTGGATGAAGATGAAGACCACAGGAAAACAGGTGGGTTTTATATATTCAAGATCGATATTGACACGGGTGATTATGAAAGGGTAGATAATATCGATAACGAATTGATATTTTTGAGTCGTGGTGGTTCTCAATCATTATCAACCAAAGGTCTACAGGGAATACGAGGAAACTGCATTTACTTTATAGAAGATTGGTTTCAGACTCGTGAATCGGGAATATATTACTTGGATAGTCGAAAACTTGAACGTTGTTTTCCCGTTCAGGATTTTCCATTTCCATGGCAAGTGGACCACCCATTTTGGTTCGTTCCAAATTCTTAGTCTCTTACTTTCTTATTTATAATTTCTGGTAACTTACATACAAATTTATGTAATTTTTGATTCATTTTAATGAGCGCAACATATCTCATTAAAAGAATTCAAATTTCGTTGATTAGACAATGTGCACCTTTGATTTGAAAATTTGCATTAGAGATTAACTTTTGATTGTATTGTTTTTGGGATAAGTAAGTACCCATGTACTTTTCAAAAGGTTCAATTATGTATGTTCAATTACGCATTCAGGTTTTGTTTTTTGCATGTGGGTTAAACGTGCCTCTCCTACTCAATAGGGTTATAACACTTTATAAAAAGTTCAATTAAGTTTTCTTCAGACTCTTGTTTTTTGCATGTTGGGTTAAACGTCAATCTCGTACTCAATTTTTTTTTATTTTTTTTTTAAAGAAACCAGAAAATCTCGTACTCAATTAGGTTATAATACTTTATTAGGTTTGGGAACACTATTCAAAGCAGGGTACATATTTTACATAGACAATTTTGAAATTAAACTAAAAGGAATTTTTTTTTTCTTTTTTGTGTTCCTTTATTGGAAATTAGTTAGGTCTGCTTAAATTGTCTACTTGGCTCTCAAGTCACGAGGTGATATGCCGGTTTTCTATAAACCATTGAGGGATTTAGGGAGAATGAAAGAGATGGGAAAGGGAAGGAAGAGAAGAAAAGAGAATGAAAGGGAAAATACATTTACATCTCTCATGTTTGGATATATAAAAAAAATAAAAATATATCTGGATGAAAGCTGATTCTGAATCGTCTGGCCAACTTTTCTTCATTGGACTAAAGTAGGAAAAAGTCCAATCCAAATTGAACTCAACGTACAGCCCTATCCCTACTAGAATTAGAAGTTAGAACTACTAGTTAACGCAGGGAAGTAGTCAGAGTCCTATATGTAGTATCTTTGCCAAAGGCCATCTACACCGATGTTCTTTTTACATCGTATATGCAGTATATATCTTTCTTTGCAAAAGTCGTACAAGAGAGTTCAAATTTAACCAAGAAAACAAAATATTCACACACAAATAGGAAAGCACCACATCCACCGACACCAGTGCTCTTTTATTTACTCCAAAGTTGTCGCTAAGCACTTCATCAGCCACCATAGTCGCCTGATCCTACGATTGTTGACTAGTTAACTTTGGTGATGTGGGTCCGCTGTCAGGACATGTTGTGGATGTCAGATTGTACGATACTTGACTTGGGTGGTTGGTGGGTCATGGGCCTTGGTCTTTGATGGACCTACAAAAATAAGTAAAGGTATTGGGCTTGAGCCCATGCTGATGGGCTGAAGGCTCTAAGTCTTCATGGACTTGTTCCGTTACTTTGAACTTTGAATATGTTGGGATTGGGCCCACGATTTTAGAGGCTAGTGCGACCAACCTATTTTTGGCCACTACCACCATCACCAACACCTCCACAACCATCCCCACCATCACCATCACCACTGCCTCCATCGCTATCCGCACCCCAATCATCATCTTAATTGGATCTTCTGTTACGACTTTTTTGAAGTTTGTATCGTCACCACAAACAAATACGACCATGGAAATAATTAAAAGCGAAACGAACAAAAACCATGCCAAGCATTAACAGTCCCCCAAAGTTACACACCATGCGACCTTCTGAATGCCCAGCACCATAAGCCACCAACAATCGTGCCATTACTATTTCTTGGACAAGCTTTGTTGCAAGACTTTATGCAAATTGTAACGACTACATAGATAAACAGAGTGTTTAAATCATTTAGAATTTGAGAGCCCTTCCTTGCTCATGTCACACTATTGACTTTTCATTGTTTTATAGGGTTGGAAGTTTGTTGCATAGTCAATTCATTCTTAGACACTTTGAGGATACATTTACAAGTAAGCTGGCTTGTCTTATGACATCTTTATAATAAAGCTAATGAATTCAGACAATTGGATGTATATATATATATATATGTGAGATGTACTTTCCTTGCATCATCCCTATCATTCCAGAGGCAGATTATTCTGATAGGATCCAATCTCTCACCAGTGGATTGGCTAAGATAGGTCCTTTCCATAGTCTACAAGGGCTGGCACATAGGGACATGGCTTTAACTCAATAGCTAACTCATCCCATTGGCTAGCGAGCTCATAAGGGGATGGCTGATGTGAGAGCCGGAATGAGAGTGCTTTGACTAGAAGGGCATAGCTGATGTGAGAGACCTTTTTCAATAAGCATAAGAAAAAGGAAAAGATATGGCGGGAGGGGCGCCCCCTGTCTAATCATCCTTGCTTACCATAATTGCCCCCTACCAAAGATATCACTCTTACATATTAAAAGAAAATTAGTGTTTCAATTTATACACAATTGTTTAAAACATTTTAATTTGATCATTCAATAATAAAATTATTTCAATGATAGCTTTTCTCACTTTGGGGCAGTTAAACTGCACATGTGGCAATCAATATTTGGGCAATCAACGTGTCACATGTGCAGTTTGCCTACCTCAAAGTGAGAAAATCTATCCGAGAGACCAAGTTGAAACAATTTTTGTCATTGGGTGACCAAATTGAAACATTTTAAACAACAATGTGTAAATTGAAACACTGACTATCTTTTAGTGTATAAATTTAACCTAATCATTTTATGCACTATGATAGAGTTTTTTTTTTTTTTCAATATACAAACAGGTGGCAGTAGGGATGGATGACAATTCTACTTACTATCAAATTCATATCTAACGGTGTATAAATAATATGATAGAATGATGTGACGTAGAAAGATCTCTCAAAGTGCTGTGACATACTTTCTCAATCGTTGGATGCAAATTTCAAACTACGAGAATTGAGGAATTGCATAGCCTTCAAATCCGGACAACAACGTCAAGTATTGCAATCTCGGTCCCTTAGGTGATATTCAATTTTAGTTATAACTAGGTGCGAAACCCGCGCTTTGCGCGGTCAGTGATAAAGAATTTCACTATCTCATATTAATCAACTAACATATATTGAGGAATTTGAGAAAGATCAATAAGTAAGACCAATAATGAATGGAAAGAAATGCATACCAAAGAAAATTAAGTGAAATATAAAATAGCATACAATAGGGATCACAAAGAAAAAATCACACCCAAAAAATAAGTTCTATAAATCCTCATCTAAATGAGCAATAGTTTGTTCAATCTTCACCATTACTCTGGCAAACACAATAATTCTATAAACCCTCGTCTACATGAGCCTCCTAGTAATATCATCTTCAATCATCACTGACCTGACAGTCCAAAAGAACCATATCAAGCATTATCAACTCGCCCGACTTTAGCTTTATCGACTCAGCCCCTCAACCTGTTTTGCAACCCCCTTCGCCGATGACATCTCTTCTGGTACCGTTGAATCCAGTTGCTTCATCTCTGATCGGCAACATGCACCCATCAATCCTCTGCTTGAATACAGAACAAAAGGCAAAAGAGGGACCTCAATCACATAGATCCCAAGTGTCTTGTCACAAAGCTAATTTGAAACGACGATAATGAGAAATCATATATAACTTTTCTGAGTCCCTTAATACTAATTACTAACGATAACTTTTCAATAAACTCACAATAATAGTTTGTACAAAATTAATTCTCATATATTTTAAAGCAAATTCCACTAACACCTCTTAGTGGGAATGCAAACCGTTAAATGTGAACGGCAGTTAAGATAAATTTAATATGATTTAATTTTATTTAAAACAATAAATAAATAAACGTATGCGAGCCGTTAAGTGTGAACGACAGTTAAGATAAATTTAATATGATTTAATTTGATTTAAAACAATAAATTTATAAACTTTATTTGTGTATGTAGGTAAAACTTGATTTTTATTTAGTATAATCTTTACCATAAATCCAAGTGACAATCATAGAGCTAATTGAGGAGACGTGACAGCACCAAAATCATTTACTTATTGTTGAAAGAGCAAGCCCGTCACCGCTGATTATTATTATAAAGTATTTACAGATTATCATATTGACATTTTAAGTATTGCCACCTCAAGAGAATATCAACAGTACCCCCAAAATGGGATCTGGGCTGACCGGCTGATGGGCTTGCATGTTGATTATTGCAGTAGATTTTGGGCCCGGGAAATGGGCTTGAAAGTTATAGTAAATGAGTAAATATTTTCTCACAATTCTTCTTTTCTTCTCTTCCTTTCTTTTTTAGTATGGATGAAATCACGGGCTTCGTAAAGCTTCACATTTTTCTCATTTCAGAATCAGCGTAAATGATAAATGCATCATCTGAGAGGAATTAAAAATAAATAATAAAACGGAGAAATACAATGAAAGAATTCTATATCAAAATATGGGGAAAGTTAAATAAACCGTTGTTTTTGTTAAATACAATACAACAAAATGTTGGAATTTTTTGGATAATAATATCACTTTACAAAATGGATAAAAAAAAATACATACTCAAATTTTAATATAAAAACAATGTTTGATGTTGTTAAATACAACCCTAAAGAGTTCTATTACTGCTAATGGGCAGTCGTGTACTCTCTTTTCTCCGTTGAAACTTTATATTGCATGTCATCATATGCGTTTTTTTTTTTCTTTTTTATAGACAATGAGATGCTTACATACTGGTGTCCTTGTTTTTTTTACATTTAACTTTCATGAGACTGCTGGTTTTATGCTTATTTTACAATGACCTCTTTGTTGTGGCCTCTCCAAACAAGATGCTGAGGATTTAAAGTCAATCGTAGAGCAAAAGTGATTATAGTCGAAGTATACTTGCGGTTATTACAATAAATATTGAGGTGTCAATCCCAGGAGGAAGTGTTTAGGGTAACACAAAATACAACACTCAAATGTAATTAAAAATAAGAAAAATGGATTACAAAAATTGTGTATGAAGCTTAGCTTAATTTTGAGAAAATGAATATGAAAAATTGAAAAGGCGTCGGGAATCCCTTTTAAGCTTCGTTATACCATTTCCACTTTGATTCGAAATTATAACTCAATTAAATGCTTCACATCCCAAGTAAATAATCGGAAGAAACTTGGCATGCAATTGGGCCGTATGAATGGTTGTTGGGCTTGAAATGAGATGGGTAGCAAGACATGGGCTTGGAAATGGCAAATTTCACATTGACATGGCTAATGGCGGTGGACTTCACAAAGATGGCTTTAAGTCTTTAACACATGCCGGTTCAATAAGAAAATCCATGTTCTTTAAATCACCAGTTCTAGGACTTCAACCGGACCGGGCAAGTGCCTGGTCACCGGTTGGACCGGTCTATCCGGTCCGGTTATATGTTCATATTTTGTGTAAATTTCCCCTCCCGCCCGATCGTCCGTCTTTCAGTTTGTTACTCGCTCTCTTCTTCTTCCTTCTCTGAGTTCTTCTCCTCCGATTCTTGCATCGTCAAAATATGAAATTCCATCTCCTCCTTTTCTTCTTGATCAGTGCATCATTCTTTGGTATCAAATGGAAGAAAAGCAAGGGTCAGCCTGACTCTCCCATTCATGCGGACGAAAACTCATTTGAGTTACTGCGGAAAGATGAAAACAATGACGACTCCGATGATGAAAATGAAAATCAAGATCCTTCCCCGGTCAATTTACCAGCTCCCGTGGAACACCTACATACCAAATATATGACCTATGCTCATGATCCCTCCGATTTTTACACATCCCCTCCACCTCCACCAGAACCCCAGCCCAAGAAACCCCAACCCAATTCACAAGGCGGACCGGTCTCCAAGAAAACCCATTCAAAACCGTCCAAAACTAAGGAAGAATCTTCCAAGAAAACCCATTCAAAACCGTCCAAAACTAAGAAAGAATCTTCCATTCCTGTTTCTTCCACCTCCGGCAGACGGCGGCGGTGGATCGGTACGATTTCACTTCTTATCATCATCTTGGGAGGATTTCACTCCTTATCATCATCAAGAGGTAAGCAATTAATGGAATAAAAATGGTTTTTGATGGACCAAAGGTCTTCCTTAGTACATGGGTTAGCTGTATCTACTCGACAATTACTTTTCAGTTTTCACCCCATTTAGTGTTCTCCAATTTGGCCTAGACATTCTTAGGCATTCGTCATGGCATTTTGTTCGGAAAATTTTGATTATGGGGAGTTTTCTTTTCAGGGAAAATAGAAGTCCTGTTTCTTGGCATCTCTTAAAAGTCAAAACTGCATGATTGGATTCATGTTTTTCTTTTTCTTTTGAAAATAGATCTCAGTTAGGATTTTATTTATCGTGTCTGACTAGATCTTCTACTGCTGGAAAAAAAGCTTTAATACTTATTGTTTTGGTGTTGGTAATTTACCAAATTATTTCAAATTATTTACCATATGTGTTTGAAAGTTGCCTCTTATTGTCATTAATGCATATAATCCTGGATGGTTTAATCTGATGATTACTGTTGTTGGTTCTAGCCACTGCTGGGAGAAACGAAGCAGCATCTAGCAGCACTACTTTGAACATGAGAAAGCTGGATGATGAAACAGAGAATCTTGCTCGTACGTGCATGTGATATTTAAATACGAAGTGATTTTAGAATCTCTCCCTCCCTCCCTACTTTGCTTCTCAAAAAAAAATATCCTTGCTATGTGTAAATAATGCCGTGTGTTCAATTTGTTAGCTGCATATTGAATGCCTGCGGTGTTGTGTTTGTGAGTCTGCTGCCATACTTTTTGGCTTCCATGACCTGATGCCATAGAGCAAATTAATCTATAGTTCATGGTCTGGTGTTGAAGGGTTAAGTAAATATTTATTTGTCTCGATGAATGAGATTATATTTCCATTACTCTGTCAGGTTTAACTTTGATTACTTCTTGTTATTGTCTTATTTCTTTTTTCTACCTTGAAGATTACATTGTGTGGATTGTCTTGTGCAGTCCCTCCTCCCTTGTAATATGCCAAAGCGATTCCGAGTCTATTGCTTTGCATTTGTGTTTTGAGTGCAGATGATCGCGTGCCCACTGAGCTGAAGAAAATCATTATGCATGCTCTACTGGATAAGAAGCCAACACAGGCTCAACTCGCTCAGGTAAAATGTTCTCTCTGGTTCGATCCTTTTTTTTTTCTTCCCCTCTTTACAGCCTTACCTTGATGTTTTGTTTGCCTTATACTCATTCATGGGACAGCGGTTATTAATATGTAGGATTTTTCTTTTGGCAGATAATCAATGAGAAGCCTCAAGTGATCCAGGAATATGAATCGGGAAAAGCTAGTCCAAATCAACAGATAATTGGCAAGCCCACTGAGCTGAAGAAAAACATTATGCAAGCTCGACTGGATAAGAAGCTAACACAGGCTCAACTTGCTCAGGTTAAATGTCTTTCGCTGGCTCTATCTCTGGTTCAATCCTTGATGTTTTGTTTTTCCTTATACTCGTTCATGGGGCAGGCAGCGGTTGTAAATATTAAGATTTTCTTTTGGCAGATAATCAATGAGAAGCCTCAAGTGATCCAGGAATATGAATCGGGAAAAGCTATTCCAAATCAACAGATAATTGGCAAGCCCATTGAGCTGAAGAAAATCATTATGCAAGCACGACTGGATAAGAAGCTAACACAGGCTCAACTTGCTCAGGTTAAATGTCTTTCGCTGGCTCTGTCTCTGGTTCAATCCTTGATGTCTTGTTTTTCGTTCATGGGGCAGGCAACAGTCGTAAATATTTAAGATTTTTCTTTTGGCAGATGATCAATGAGAAGCCTCAAGTGATCCAGGAATATGAATCGGGAAAAGCTATTCCCAATCAACAGATAATTGGCAAGCTGGAGAGGGCTCTTGGAGTGAAAATTGCGTGAGAAAAAATAAAATAATCCTTGTATATAGATGATCGTGCATGGGTTGGAACTTTCTTGTAGACCTTGGAATCTAATAACGTGTCATAGTAAGGTTGCGTTGTTGTAAGAAAAGTTCTGGAGTCGCCCACTCTAGAGTCTCTCCTTTTCTTTCTTGTTTGAGAAATGACAATCTGTGTTATTACCCTGCATGTGAGATTGTGCATAAGCTAGCGTCATAGTATTTGCTTGAGAATATATCTGATTTCCCACTTGATTGGTCTCATCATAGGGTACAGCCAGCGATGTAGCCGGTCCAATTAGACTCATGGTCCCATTGGCCCATTAAAACTAAATAAATGCCTGACGGCTGACGCAGCTCACTTGTCAAGGAGATTGGTCCATTGGGCTGAGGAAAAAGCCTCATGAAATTAGCAGCCCATTTGTCAAGGAGTAGGCTCATTGGGCTGAGGGAAAAAGCCTGAATTGAAATTATTTTCGAAAAACAGGCAGGATTCATAGTGATGAATATCAACCATCCCCAATTACCAACACTTTGAACATTCCTACTCAACAAACTGCACTCGCAGATGTTCTTTTACAGTGTCTTCTTCCGACATATCACAACTTATCGTTGCTGCCGAAATTGATACTAATAATATCACTAATTCTGTGCAAACATTGGCATTGTGTCGACCGGGAGACGAGCAATGGACCGCCATCAATGCTTATCAGGGCGAGATTTTCCTGCACATATATTTTTATGGAGGAACATTGTGTGTGCTACATCATGCTGTGACAAATCGTGCTAATTTTGAGCGTGGGACAATTGAATTAGAGTTGGGAGAAGGTGAAGCAGTCAGGATTATCTTTATTCCTTATAACAATCAAACTACATGTTCAAGTGCGAAACCAACTTTCAGCAGGAGTTAAGTCCGGTCACGCTCCATATCTGGCCGAATCAACAGCAGGGGAGTTGTTAGTTATTACCAAAGTAATGTTCATTGTGAATGAACCCCATCTGAAAACTGACAAATTAGGTGGGTTTTACATATTCAAGATCGATATTGATTCGGGTGATTATGAAAGGATATATAATATAGGTGATGATGAATTGATATTTCTGTGTTTTGGTGGTTCTCAATCATATTATCAACCAGAGGTCTACAAGGAATACGAGGAAACTGCATTACCTTTACAGCAGATTGGCGTCAGAGTAGTGAATCTGGAATATATTACTTGGATAGTGGCAAACTTGAGCGTTGTTTTCCTATTCAGAACTTTCCATAGCATGGGGAACCATTTTGGTTCGTGCCAAATTCATAGCTAATTTAATGTTAATTTCAGCAGCAGTGGGGATAAGCATGGCTCATGGGTTAGTTTACCATATCAAGAACAATAAGGTATCTAACTTTTCTAAAAAAATGATTCAATCATCATTTATACATACATACATATATATATACATACATATATATATACATATATATATATATACATATATATATATATATATATACAGAAATTCTCCTATGTGGACCAAAAGTGTGGACCAAGTTTGTGGACTTGTTTTTCAACCATAGATGTGGTGGGTCCCATAATAAATGTGTGGCCCCCACTTATGTTGTGATTGATTACAACCATTGGATTTTGGTCAACAAACTTGGTCCACACTTTTTGGTCCACATAGGAGAATTCCTCTATATATATATGCATGACAGTTCATATACATGGCTCAAATGAACTCTTCTTATAATACAGCTTAGCTTCCTTTATTTTCTTTCCAGACAATCACCACATATGAACGACTTGCTCAAAGATTTACAAGTAAATATATATATATATATATATATGCATGACAGTTCATATACATGGCTCAAATGAACTCTTTTTATAATACAGCTTAGCTTCCTTTATTTTCTTTCCAGACAATCACCACATATGAACGACTTGCCCAGAGATTTACAAGTAAACAACTGCTGTATAAAAAAGATGGGCATGTAGATTTACAGTTACCCGATTGTATAGTTGATTACAGCAACCGCAAAAAGATAGAACTGAAATGGATAGTCCAGCCAAAGCTACTGCTTGAGCCTATAGACTGAAGATGAAGATTTTAAGGCTTCTAAGCTTCTGGTATAGGAGCAAGTATTTCCTGATGCAATAATGATCAGAAGTTTGGTTAAGCATTAAGTAATCACAAATAGTAGATATAAGCAATGAAGAAGAGAATAGTAAAATTACCTCGGTATGTCGCAAATGCCCAAGCTGTACATTTTTAGTTCTAACAATCATTTCCCACTTGGGATCCAGAGCGGGTGTCTTGGAAGCCTGAGCTTTAGAGTGAAAATTCATACCAATGTGGGACCGTGATTGTAAAGATGAATTCCGCGAGGAAACAGTAGGCAGAGTACGCTTTAGCCATGACTCTGTTGGAGGTAAAGGAGGAGGAAGAGGAAGATCAAAACAACTTTCTTGTTTACGTAATTTAACTGCAAGCTGGTGTTCCAGATCGATCTTCCCATCATCTGTTGACATGATACATTCATGGTTGATAATCTGATTACTTTGCGGTTTATCTGATTTCCTGTGAAGTTGACTTTCTGAATCAATCTTCTCTTCTTCAGTCATTTTTTCACTTGCGATTGTGATAGAATCCTGCATAAGATCCTGCTTAGGAACATCCATTTGTACCTCATGAATGGATTTATCTGAAGAAGATTGGAAACAAGTGTCGACAGACTCCAAACTTTCAGGCTGCAGCTTTGCCTTTCCGCCCACCACATTCAGTTTTTCAATATCTTTAAAGAATGAATTCACCATAGAATTCTCATCACTCTCCCGACTTTTGAATGGCATCTGAGCATCATAACCTTGGTAATCAATGAGCCCCTTCATATCTGAAGAATTTGAACTTGAAACAGGAGATTTTACTTTATGTACAGAATCCACGTATAGAGTTTTCTCAACTAAAGGACTAGCCGAATCTGATTCCCATTTAGAGCTATCACAGGCCAACAATTCTCGAAAATTACGTGCACCTTTAGAGGATCTATCAGAGCTGCTCACTCCAGGATCCTTAGAATCTTCAGAAAGTGCAAGAGAACCTTTGTCGTCATGGTGGCAAGGTGATCCACCATCGCCTTGCAAGAGGTTGTACATAGATGACCTGTCCAGCTTCCGCGAATCACTTCCATACCTGATCTGGCTTAATTCTTCCCTCAGCTCAGTTGTAGTTGAGCATTGCACAAAACCAGAACCCTTACCATGCTGTAGGAAATGACAAAACAAACAAATGCTAGTATTAAGGCTGGAGTAATTAAAAGATAGCGATGAAAAAACGAATTGGTGAAATCAATGAAGATTATTGGAAAATAAAGAAAAGATGATGCCAATACCTCACTCTCACTTTCAGCACAAGAAGTGGCATATGAAGATTTAGCTCGTGCTCTGCGGACAGAAAATACAGGTCCATGGGTGTGCTTTTTCAGCCCGGGTACCGGGTTCAACTGCAAGCAAAACCGAGGAAGTAATCCACAAACCTTAATGGATGAACTCCTAGGTGCATTATAATCCTCATCCTCATCTTCACTTTCTTCCACTACATTTCTTTGCATGTAATGTGCCATATTATTTGGCCTATTCTGATTCAATGGACGCCGCTTTTCCACACTTACTAACTGTTTCATCTGCCTTGGTTGTTGCTCTCGTGCAACAGGTTGCTTCCTAAAGGTATACTGAGGCGATTCTGAAGCCATTGCCTTTGCTGCAGGCAAGAATCGACCCATCATTAGATCCCGAGTCTGAGGGTCAGTTGAGAAAATCCCATGGGGTTTCATATCTGGACCATCCAAACCACTCACTCCACTTACACTACAGTTAAAGAAAGATGATTCAGTCTGAGAAAGAGTATCAAGTGCATCAACATAGGCTTCATCACCATCATCTGAACTGGAACTCGTTGTCTCCTCCATTTCATTCTTTGAATTTCCATACTTAGCAACACTCTCATCCAAATAGGACGCATTTCCAGAACTGGATATGGTAGTGTCCCTATGGGATTGAGTAGCAGTTTTACCATCAGAACCTGTATTAGAAGTTTGTTGTTTAGCATAAAAAATCCGCCCTGGAGGACGTTGAAGAGCATGAGTTTGCAATTTTCTTTCATCCTTGGGTTTTCCTGGGGTTTTCTCCCATAAGAAAGGAACAGTTCCTGGGTTCCTTATTGGACCCGATTTCAATTCTGATCTGTAGGCAGGAAGAGACGGTATTTTAGGCTTCGAATTGTCTCTTTTCCTATTGTTCTTGGCTTCTGAGGAGGCAACTGTTGATGTGAACCGCCTTACTGATAGAAATGGTTGATTAAAATCCAATTGCTTCTCTTCCATCAGATTCTTTAGTAACATGCATTTGTCTGGCAAATACCACTATTGAATTAAACCACTTTGGAGTGAGCAATATTCAAGAACAGTAAACATGCATTTAGGACCAAAGAGTTCAATGTTACCTAAATAGATATAGCCAGAATCAATTTAAGCATCAGTTGAAGTACAGGCCTACAGGTACAAGTTTGAGTTCAAAGCTCAAAGTAATGCAAAGAAAACGAATTTGATTCAGAAAACCAATTTGATTGCTTTCTTGATTCATGGATTAGAGAACAAAACAAAACTTAGTCTTTTAATGCCTGAGAGGTTTAAAGCAATAATTTTTGGCTTGCTTGATTCAAAATCTCATCTATTGAAATTTCCGATCCTAAGAGCAGTTTCCCTTGTTTTCTCCGCCAATAGAGATAATCAAAGGACACAGTTTGCTTGCCCAACTGATTCCAGAAGCTCAAAGAAACAGAGCTTTCATTCATCAAGAGAAATTAAAATCTAATCAAAACCCAAAAACCCTCAATTTAATCTTTGACCAATACCCACTAGAGAAAACAACGGATTGAGCGACAAAGACTTGAATAGCTGTATAAATTTCTTTATTTAGAGTAAATGGGTATACAAAAGAACGTTTTTCCACAAGAAAGAAGCCCAATTTCCTGCTACAATAGCACCAATAACACAGAACAACAAGACACAGATCGCATTCTATTCTCTCTACCCAAATACAACAGCAATACCAGTAAGAAAGAGAGAGTACCGGAGAGATATGGCCGATCCAAAAACCAATTCAACGTGTCCTTGCAGAAGTTGAGTCAATCAATTAAAGCTGTCAAATTAGGCGCACAGAGGAGCGAGAGAATCAATGGCAAATCATAGACTAAAAGCTCAAGCGAGAATAAAGAATAGAGAGAAAGACAGAGTAGGGAGAGCAAGTGAAGGATAATCTATTTTGTACGCTTCTGCTTACTTGGCTGTGTAGTTGAAGGAGAGCTTACCCGCCTTTCATGGAAAATCTGCAATTCTTTTTTTTTTCTTTAAGAAAAGGAACTTTTGTATGAAGAACCATACGTTACTTGAATGAATGAATGAATGAAAAATGTCTCCTTTTTGTGAATATTTTTATGAGTCACTTGTTGGTTGGATCATGTGCTGACATCTATAAAGAAAGCTACTTTGGGTCCTTTGAAGTCATGATCATTGGATTATTGGATTATGAAAGCCGTTGGAACATTTTCTTTCTTTTATTTTCAATCATTGACGATATAAGTATTGAATGTTTTCTTTTAGGCCAAATTGGATTGATTTGTTTGGAAATATTGGGTATCAATTAAAATCAAAATAAAACATTAAATATCTTTTATTAAGAAATTAACCCGATAGTATTATAATTATAATTTTTTTTTTTCATTATGAGACTTTTTTAGTAACAGAGGATAACAACATACAAGTTTATCTTTTGAACTCCAATATGAGTCTAAAACTCGGGTTATCTTACTCACGTGTATAAAAATTTATCACTTAACGACATTATAAATTGGGTGGTGAAAACTCGATAAATCATCACTATGCTATTATCACTACGTTATTACCCAAGTGATTTCATTTACACACATTGCATACACATGGAATACAACTCATACTTGCTCTGCCAAATACCTAATCCTTATAAAGGCTACACTCAGTACCTATTTACATTAACTTAAGACGTGATCATAACATCAACTAATTAGTAAATCTTCCCCTTTTTGCTAAAATTACGAGTGTCCCACATCAATCTTACAATCAAATGATGCCTCCTTGATTCTAAGATTGAAGTGTGAAAAATGCATTGCATGCCTGATACCTCCCCGAAAACAAAAAATCTGTCTGGTGCGTGGGTGCGTGTGTCGGTGCTTCCGAGATCTCTCCTTAAAGTCTTCCAACGAAGTCACAGTTTGTGTGTGTAAAGCAACCTCTCCAGCCTGGTAGCTGGAGCCCACATAACAAAGGTCTAGTCATATTAGACAGCTCATTGGCATTGCTCCTATTCAAGAGTCAAGCCCAACCCTATAGGCCTTCTCTTTCAGCCCATGAAAATTATAATAAAGGTTCAACTTCAACACGCCTAGCCCAGGCCCATATGATAAAACGAATATTATTTTCGCTTTGTTATTAATCAACATTCAACAGCCCATTGTCGATTAATCCATTTAAAAGTGAAAGTCTTAATATAGATGCTCTCACTAATGAGAGGTGGCTCGGTTGAAAATCGATTGGGTTAAACATATGTATGTCTAATGTTCGATTTAAAAAAAAAATATATATATATATATATGGGTGCTCTCTTTTTCAAAAAATATATACAGAGATGCAATATCATGGTCAGGGGCAGATGCAGCTAAGGCCCATAGCCTACCCTCAAATTTTGAGAAAAAATTATCATATATGCTTCTAAATACCCAAATCTTAAATTAAATTCACTTGTTTAGATTTATTTAATAACTATATATATGTATGGTTAATTTAATAATTATTGATTGATACATGCACACTCATACATGATAGAAGATTTCCGCTCAATGAAAAATCATCTAGCACAATTTAAACGATTCTTATTCCCAATCATTGTTCAATATATAGATTTTGATGTGTAATTTAATGACTACATAAATATTTACTTAATGTAATAACTACGTAGATATTTGTTCATCTCCAGTCACTTTTCAGTAAATGTTCTAAAAAAATTTCGGAGACGTTGCCCCCGAACCCTGGTCAACCTTCAGCTTTCTTCTTATAAATTCCTACATCCCAACTAACTAAGCCGACCCTAAATTCATTTTCTAAATCCGCCCCTAATCATGGTGACACATGTAGCTTAGTACCTAAACATTCGAATATTGGGGGATCGAATTTAAACGTGTCAAACATGTCTAATATTTCAGTAACTAAAAGTTGCACCGTAGAACTACATATATGGATTTGGATGGTGATTTTATTGGAAGTGATGTAATCAATGGGGTTCCGAAAATGCAATGTAGTTGGTAGAGCTGCTTGATTCAACCACACAGGCAGGCAGGCATATATACATTGTAATCAAATTGGAATTATCTCCCATTTTGACTACTTTCTTTCTTCTTCTTTTTTTTTACTGATACTAGGCCAGTTGGCCTCATTCAATATGAATCGATTCTTTTAGCAATTAACCGGCCCACTGAACTCCAACGAGACGAAGGGGTGTGTGGATGTTGGTGAGACACCCTAATTGCCAGCTGGCTGTCGGAGAGAGGTCCCCAGATCAGATCCCCCAAAACCCCCGTGCCGCACGTGACTCTCCCCCGCTTAAATATTAAAAAACCTTCCTTCATTTTCTTTTTCTTGCTTGCTTGCTTTCATCTACCTTTAACCATAATTAATTAATTTCGATCCAAAAATTGAATCCATCTCCCTCTCTCACTTTAGGTACTATTACATATTCGGTTTTTATTTTCTCTCTCTTTCTCTCTGCAGTCTGCACTCGCTCTTTCTGACCTTGTCTCTTTCTCACTCTTTCTCGCTCGCATATGTTTGTTTTGATTTCTTCAATGGAGACCTGCTTCGAGATTCAAATGCTGTTGAATTGAAGGATTTGCTGCACTTTTGGATATTTGGATCTGCTGGTGGTGAGCCCTCTGATTTGTCTCGTTGCGATTGTTTATTTCAATTCTTGTCTTTCTTGATTCCAATTTTAGGTGCTTTTTTGGTTTCTTGTTTTGCTTCCCTGTTTCTTTGACTGTTGTTGGATTGGATCATTAGTCTTTGATATGCGGATTGGTTTGGCGTTGGATCTTTAGGTTAATTAACCATTTATTAGTAAAACGCAACTGCCGAATTTTCAAGTTTAATGACTGTTTTATTAGTGTGATTTAGGAATGCTTTATTCAGGAGATTTTGAGCTTCCAACGTTTTGGATTTCGTACCTGAACACCGGAATTCGATCCCAATTTGCTTTCCCTGGATTTTACTGATTTGAATGCAACTATCATTGGGAACCGAATTGCCTTGATAAGTAATAAAATAAACGTGACGAGATATTATAATGAAGTGTCTAGTGAATCATAATTTGTTGCAAGTATTTTAGGAGACAATTTAGTTATTTGGGTTTAGTTGCTATACCATCTCGGTAAGAGTAAGTTGCGTTAGGAGAAAATCTTTTGAACATTTATGTTATTCTTGTGCTGTGTTCGAAAATGGCTACCCTATGAAATCACTAGTTAACTTGCCTTTGATTCATTTACTTGCTGCTTCTGAGTTCTGACCAATTTAAGTATTTAGAAGAAACTACGGAAGATCTGAAGGACCTTCGGAAGTGGCATAGAGTATAACAAACAATTACGTAGTTAGTGCCTCGCTGAAAACATTCTACCATGTCAATGTTCTTGTGTTGACAAGCAGAAGTAATTTATTTTCATTTTCTTTATTAAGGAACCAGAGGAAGAGGAACTGAAAAATCTGGAGAAAACTGTTATGTTCTATTTTGTTCCTATCTCAACTTATACAATTGTTTCCTCAGCATCATCTCTTTCACTAAAGGTTTCCGAGTAGGCAGGAAAATGAGATTTGCCTTGTGAACATCAGACTTTGTCAAAATTTAGTCAACTTAATTGTGTAATTTTAAGAGCAGAAGTCCAGTGTATCTACTCTTCATATTGTTTATTTATTGAACTTCCTTATGTATTTAGTTTTTTGCATTGTTGCTTCTTTTTAGAAGGAATCTTGTGCTTCCATAATGGTCTGTCTCTGGTATTGGTAAATGAAGTTTAACCTCTTATTTTGGTAATTGTAGGTTAGATGACCTCCAGCCAAAAGAAGTTGGGCCACAAGGAGTTAGCGGTACAAAAATTTTTGTTGTCTAAGAACTACGTAGACGCTGAAAATGATTTTTGTGGGTTAAGAAGTAGTGGAAAATGGTTTCAGATTTGAAATATTCGACATGGAGGGGACAAGAGATGATGCAGGACCTGCCGAGCAAGGCCCTTCTAATTCTACATGGTGGCCTTCAGATTTTATGGAGAAATTTGGGTCTGTTTCATTCGGTTCTCAAGAAGAGAGTTTGAGTAATAGAGAATCACCTAGAAATTCTGAAGAAGATGGGAGTTTATCACGGGCAGCATCACAAGTACTTTGGAGCACAGGAATCCTTTCTGAGCCTATTCCCAATGGTTTCTATTCTGTCATTCCGGTAAGATTTGTTTGTTAAATATTTTAAATTGGTGTATATTCTTGTTATAATTGATGGCTTGCTGCAAGATTTATGCCAATCTAATTATTGCTGGATTTGTAGCACTCTGAGGGTTATATGACTGATTCCTTCCCCATTTGTAATTAAGCGTGCCTTCTAACTTGTCATCTGGTGCTGTTTGGTTGGATTCCACTTAGAAAGCAATAATTTTCTTCTTGTTATGATTTGATTGACAGTTTTTGTGATTGTGCACAGGATAAACGGCTCAAGGAACATTTTGATAGTATTCCTACTTTAGATGAGCTTTATGCATTGGGAGAAGGTTTCAAGGCTGATATCATTCTCGTAGATGCCAAGCGGGATAAAAAGCTATCTATGCTTAAGCAATTGATTGTGACACTGGTGAAAGGATTGAACTCAAATCCTGCTGCAGTGATAAAAAAGATTGCTGGATTGGTGAGAATCCTTGTATGACATTTTCTTTGTTCTTTATCTATATTTTATCGTCTTCTAATTGCGATTACTTGATTCACATTGGTGATGTGACTCCTAGAAAATCCTTTCCTTTTTGCCTGGGGATGGATATCTAATGGGCTTGTTTGTACATATTGTACATTTCCATACTTGTCTATGGAAGCAGGCTGACAAAACTGTTGATTCAATACTTTCAACTTTCAAGGCATGGGTTTCTATCTCATACAGCATATTCTATATGCCATCTAATGGGGTTGGTTTCCTTGTGTACTATTATTGTATTAGTAGTAGGTTGGAAGTTGTGCCAATAAGTTTCTATTTTGCAAGTGTTAAATTCGCGATTGCTCCAGGGTGGAACCAAACCCTTGATCTTGGAATTTACAAGTGATTCTGAAACCCTTCCCTTAACATTCTTACCTTAAAATCTCACTCCCGAAATAGGACTTTGCAGAAGATGAAACCAAAAAACAGGATGCTACTGCACTGTTTCTTAAACACTATCAAAATCAAATGTAATCCTTTCTCACCACAAACACCACATCTGAAGAATAGGTGGCAGTCTAACATTGCTCTACCTTAAGCCCACGCCTTAACACAACCGCACTCTACTACAGAAATTACGGTTTGTCTTACCTTTTGGATTTGAAAACAAGAAAAAACCATGCAACAACAGTCTTTGATAACTGTATATTGAAGCCATTGCATCTCTCTGCATTCATTTAGTGCTTAAACAATGAATATTAATTGCTTTCTTCATACTTCATTTAACATCCAAAATATAAGAAATGTTTTTTCCCCTCGACTTTATAATACCTCTTCTTTTTTTCACAAAATATCTACTTGGATATTGATTCTTGCTACTCTTAAAACAGGTGGCCGATTTTTACAAACGGCCAAATTCGGAAAGTCCAGCAAAAGCTGCACTAGAGGAAACCTCCCACATATTTGAGAATCGGGCTGTCCAGCTACTGGGCCAAATAAGACATGGATCATGCCGTTCTCGAGCGATCTTGTTCAAAGTTTTAGCTGATACTGTGGGGCTTGAAAGTAGGCTCATGGTGGTAGGCTTCTTCACTTGACAGCTTGAAAATGTTATTTATGTTTTCTTTTCCTATGGATGACAACATTATCTGGATCAAAAGAAGATGGTTCAATGTACTTTTTTTTTTGTTGCTCATCATGTATTTTATTTGAATGGCTTTGCTTTTTTTTTTCCTTTCTGCCTTAGGGTTTGCCAAGTGACGGAAATGTTGAGTGCCCAGACTCATATAAACATCTGTCTGTGATTGTTGTACTGAATTCTATGGAATTGCTGGTTGATCTTATGAAGTTTCCTGGTCAGTTGCTACCTCGAACAACCAAATCAATCTTTATGACCCATGTTTCAGCTGCAGGGGAGAGCGATTCTGCAGAAAATGACTCTTGTGACTCACCATTGGAGCCAAACAGTCCTCTGTACGGATTTTCTGAGAGATTGGATCCCGACAGGTTAGCTAATGGTGTTAGAAACATGTTAAAAGTTCAAACTGCTTGTATCGGTCACTTTTTAAACTTTTTTAATGTGATGTCTCTAGGTAAGAGATTTGTTATTTCCTTCAGTTTGTTTCTGTTCTTTTTCTTTGGTCCCTGCCCTGGTCCCTTTTGGTGTTATCGGACTTTCAATTATTTTATTAATGTCATTTATCTTCTCCTTGTCTGTTTGGCCACAGTGCGGAGAAAGATGAGAGTCAACAGTTACATAGGAAGCTAGAAGCTTCTTCAAATGTATCAGGCCTTTCACTGCGAAATATGATGTTACGATCGAACTCCTCTGTCGACAGGAAATTAAGGTAACACTTATCTTCATAAACTTTTTGTTACGGTGCCTTTTGGGGAAAAGTGCTTTCTCTTCATGAACTTGTAACTAGTTTTCATTTTATTTCACTAGTCTATCACATAGTGAACCAAATATTGCGAATACATTCTGGCGACGTGGCAGAAGAAAAGTTATTGCAGAACAACGGACTGCTAGTTCGAGGTTCCTCTTAATCCTTATTTTTGGTTTTGGATCAACATTTTTACTGAAATTACATCATATTATGTTACAAGTTTAAGTTTTCCTATTATTGATGGGAACTTTTACATCTTTGTCGCATTTTCCATGTTATGTTTCAAGTTACTAAAATTTTAAATTTTCCATACCGAGTTTTTTTCTTTTCCAAAGAAAGTTCTCTATCCGTCTATCAGAAGAAAGAAACATGGCCTATAATGTTAATTCTGTGTTCTTTAACCTTGCACCCCCTTAGTTGTTAGCGAAAATGTTTCTGTTGCATCGCTATTGATGAGTTAAGCGTGTTGGATATGTAAGTGGTATATTATCTACGAGCTTCAATGAGTCTATCTAAGAACTTGGAGTTTGCTGTCCATGTTCTGTTCAAGAAGAAACAGTCTGAAAAATGCCAAAAGTCATAGTCTTGAAAATCATTCACAAATCATTGTAAATACTTTCTCTGATGCTTTAGATACTGGTTGCTCTTTCATTGCTTTATCTACTCCATGAAATATCACTGATCAGGCTACTAGCATTGCAAAACTAGGAATTCAGCATGTTAATCTCAGGTTAGTTTATAGTTTACCATTTTTTTAATGATGGACAATGAATTTTTTTTATGAAGATGTGCCATGTTGCATATTAATGTCATACCAGACAATCTCCAGCTGGGTTTTGGGGGTGTAGGAGGTGGTTTACATGCTAGATAATGTAATATATCTAGGGAAGGAAATAGATGTTCAAAATGCATTTCTTGTTATCTCAAATTTCTTAGGTTGTAAGCTTAAAAGTATTTGTTGTATACCAATATCGCGACACTATTTGTTTGATTTGCTTCTTTGAATGCTCACAATTGTTTTGAATTGTGTTTTATATTCTGACTGATGCCTTAGATCTTGTGTGCTTTGCCTTTTATATTTATGCAATTTTTTAGATTTTTATCATTATTGCTTTTGCTTTTCTACAGCCCAGAGCATCCTTCATTCCGAGCACGTGGTCGGTCCATGCTTAGTGGGGATAGGAACTCAATGAGAGATTTTGGCGAAGATGTAGCTACATCAAGGTTCTTACCTCTTTAACCTTGCTACTGTCTGATTTTATATAATTGTAATGAGCGTTTACTTTCTTTCAAGTTTCAACATATTAATACCGGCAACAACCGTCTGTAGTTGGTTCATTAAATAGTTTGGATAATTCATTTCTGACTTGGATTTCATGGATAAATGTTGGTTTTGATGATAGACTGATTTGATGTGCTATCTCTCAAACCTTTTGCAATCTTAAACATGATGAAGTTGATTGACGGATTAAATTTAGTAAAACTTCCTGGGAATCATGATCATCTTGTTGATGATTCCAAATGATATCTTATGGTGATGTTTTCCTTCCTGTCTGTGAAACATCTGAATTTGAATCTTATTGAGACGCACAGCCATTCAGTATTGACGCAGGGAGGATCTATGTTACCTAATTTAGATGGAAAATTTGAGTAGAAAAGCCGCATGAGGTTAGGGCCGTTAGGCAAATATTTAAACTTTGGATATCAATATGTTGTATTGGATTAACCCCAAATGGCATGTTTGCTAGTGAGTATGTGATAATTTTTGGTTTCGACTGATTTTAAATTCCCGATGTATGAACTATTCGGAAAATTGCTTTACAGAGTCCCTTTAAATAGAACCTTTAACCCAGTTTCTTGATGTTATAAATGCCTAGCAAGGAAAGAAAAAACTGAACACTGCAAAAATACAAATAATTTTCGAGTTCATGACATCTGGCTCATCAGATAATCTTTTTAATCTGTTTCATTTTTCTAGTGGAATAGAGGATATTTGTAGTTACTCCAATCCTCTGATATATTACTTATGCTACTCTATCTTGATCGGGGGATTCCTGCTCGCTCAATGGAGCTATGTGGAATGATCTCCTCAATCTTTGTGCCACCCACATTCGAGACCACTCTTGTGATCTAATTTCTGTTTAAATAGACCACAGTAATTGGCTTTCTGACTTTATAAGTTATGTGCCCCTTTTGACATCTAATGATTCTTACATAAAATGAAATTTCGGAAGCTTCCTGAGGGTTCATGATGATTAAAAAAAATTTGGACTTTGTGAAACGATGCCACTGAATATTTGATATTGAAACCACCTTCACTGTGGTCTAGTAGTAAAATGACCATTCTTAGGGTTTAGGATATATGGAATACCTTCTGCCTATAGTAGCTATAAATTATATGCAGTGCGTAATCAGAGAAGCGTCTTCTATTTTGGCAATTACTTGGAGACTTGAACTGACATAGCTCAAGTTGATTTTAACTAAATTTCTATTTACTTGACGTTTGTCTTGCACATGAGCTATAATTTCTTACCTTGAGATTTTAGATGATGTCTTTGGTCTTGCAATTGTTTGCCGAGCCTAATGTGCTGTACTTTGACAGCGCTAATAATATAATCTTTATTGTTTAGGATACTGTTTTATTGTCATTGTGCGTGTATTCATGAGTGTTCTCATGTCAATTGCATCAGTCGTGGTTGGCTCTATGACATGGATTTTGAATAAATGTGGTGTTCGTTTTAGCTTTGATTGCTGATGGCTGTATGTAGCTGACTTTAATCTAGTAATTGTGTTTGTCTCTTCAAAAAGAAGAACTCCCATCCATAAATTGTGTTTGGTCAATATAATATTTTCTAAAAAAATATGTACAGTTCTTTTTATTTGTTTAGTTTTTAATTTTCTTTATAGTTGCAGGTCAGATGGTGCATCAACATTGGATGCTCGTAGAATAAGAAGAAGAAGCATAAGCATTACACCGGAGATTGGTGATGATATCGTAAGGTTGAATCTTGTTTCATTATGTATTGTAATGGCATTTCATTAATGTTTAATGCTCGACTAATGTTACAATTTTACGCATATCTTGTCATTTAAGCTACAGTTATTTTCCTTGAGTAATTATGTTTTAGAGAACGATTTTTGGTGAAAAATGCTGATGATGGAAATAACTTAATTGGCATGAAAAATGCTGGCAGACTGGTGGAAAAATGTTAGCTACCAAAATAACCCATACTCAGTAAACACCAGATGCTTGCAAACAATGCTTGAAACATGGAACACCTCCAATTTTACCCAACAATGTTTTGGAGTGGATGGGCTCAGACTTGGTTTTTCGCATGAAAACTGCCTACAAAACCACTATTGTCGCTCTAATCTCACTTTTAATGAATTAATGGACCGAATAGTCATACATGTGCTTTTCTTGTTTATTTTGTAGTTTTTTCCTCCCTTATTTCTTCTTCATTTTGTTTCTTTATATTGTTTTTGCTATTTTTTGGTGGGAGAAAGGGAGAGGGAGAAAAAGTGAAAATTTGAGCATTTTGGACTTTGGGGATATATATTTGTTTTGGAGCGGATGGGCTGAGACTTGGGTTTTGGCATGAAAACTGCCTACAAAACTATTATGTATGCAATTTGGAATCTGGGACCTGTCCGTTCCTTTTCTTGGAGGATTCAAGACTTAATGTCTACTTGATTTCTCTTGCCTTGTCCCTCCGGGCTGTAGTTTATGATGGATCAACTGGCCTTCATTCTGACATCTGCTCTTTGTACTACTAGACTGGGTTATAACTTGTTTGAATCGTGCACTGATGACTTCTCTAAGCCTGTCCTATCTAGATCTTGAAAAAAACCAGTGCGGATTAGATTTTGAATTATCATTTGTTCTTGTAGTGCTTGTACTATCCTGGCCATAAATATGCTAATCCTATTTCCAGTTAGTATTTTTGGCAGAACGTTTAGTGAAGTGTGTTTGGATCTGATAAATTTTGAACTTGGGTGCAAATAATTGTTCCTATGTGCACAATAATTCTGAGTATCATCAACTCTTACAGGGCTGTGCGGGCAATGAATGAAACATTGAAGCAAAACCGTCTTTTGAAGAAAAGGGGAGAGAATAGTTCTTTCAATCAATCTTCAAATGACAGGAATATTGGTTCAGATCTTCACAAAAGTGTATGCTTCTTCTCTTGTGGATTTGACGGTGTTTTTACTTGATTATTAGTTCTGGTCTGGATATACAGTTGATTCATTGAGCATGTTTGGCCAAGTATAGCATTTGTGAATCATAATACTTTATATTTGCCTTGATGCATGTCTTTTCTACTGTATTTGACATATTTCAAGGGAGCAGTTGTGTTGTGTCCCAATATTGAAATATAAACAAAGGGATGCATTTCGATTTTCTTGTGACATAGACTTTTTCCTTCTTTTGTTAAAGAGCTTTTTGTAATTTTCTGATAATTGTTTGATTTTATTTTAACCTGTTTTGTCATTGGTTTTGAATATGATTGCATTGATGGCCAAGCTAGGCAGCTTGTGCTCTTGGCTTGACTGATCTGGTGGATATGGTTTCCTCTTCAGTACAGTGGATGAACAAATTTCCACAAATACCTAGCTAGTCCTTTTTATGCAATGAAATGAAACTTGGATTTGGATATGAATACAGCATTGCAGCTATGCAACCTGAGTATGCAAAATCAAAATCCAAGCTGTCAAAATAGTTTGGAAGGACCACTATATGATGCAATTATACAAGTCTGGGGCTTTCGAGTTCCAGCGTGCCCTAGACCCTAGTAGAATAGTTTTACTCTTCATCTGCCAAGTTTAAGTATTGTAGACCAATGAGAGTTGGGATTGGATAATGAAACTCCTCAGGACACTACTGCCCAATTGTGACTGATTTTTTTCCAAGCGACACAAACTGTTAGATTTTTTATGTATTCATGTTTCTGAGTTTTTGTAGAATTGCTCATACTTGTGTGACATGAAACTATACCTCAATACTTTTTTATGTTCCGCATATTTGGCTCACAAAATTTCGCCCTTTTGAAGTTAAAAATTTATTGCCACTCTAAAGACATGGTTTTCTGTGACTGGTGTTGTTTTTAACTGGAGAGTTTTCTAATGATATAAATCATGAATGTTTCGCCTCATGTATAAAGTCCTTTTGTGGGGTGCTAAACAGCTACTACGACCAAGGCTTTTTTCCTGTTAAATTAAAGTGTTAAGTTCATTTGCAAAATCCATCTTCCTTGCATTATTTGCAATTATTAATTTTTGCTGCATTAATTCAGGTATCAAATCTCCATCTTGACGGTCACGATGAAATATCTGGTGGAAGATCTGCTTCATATAGTCATTCTAGGGACCAAATAAACTCTCAAAAAGCAGTCTCTTTGCCCTCATCTCCACATGAATATAGGAGTCAAACTCTTGAGAGAACTGATCCTTCAGACTATGCAGTAAACAATGAGTTGGTCTCAACATGGAATAAAGTTCTTGAGTCTCCTATGTTCCATAATCAGCCTTTGTTACCATTCAAAGAGTGGGATATTGAATTCTCTGAATTAACTGTTGGGACTCGTGTCGGGATTGGTAAGCACATCGTTATGATTCGCTCTATAATTGTAACCATCAAAATACATTCACCTTTCTTTTATATCCTTCTACTGAAGGTATAGGCAGTGTGTTTCTTATTTCACAGAATTTTTGTTTTCCACATTCTTGTTGATTGAATAGCCTCCTATTTGCAAATTGCATATTAGCATAATGGATGCGACCATGGAGCGCTACTTCAAAATTCTTGTCGGGAGTTTTTTTTTTCCTATAGCTTCTTCTTTAGAGCTCTTTTGTTTCTTTCTTTGCAGAGTACAGTATAGTTCTTATTACTACAAAAGAACAAAAGTGAACAAGAGAGAAATTTGAAATTGAATACTGCTCCTTCATTCTAATTGTTGGTTCACTTCCTGTTTCACTGTTATCAGCTGTTGTATTGCACCCCTATATATGACATATTCATCAATGTGTAAATTTAACCTCTAAACTTCTTGCTGCCATGAGAAACCTGTCGCTGATCATGATTGGTTTGCATGTTCAAGAATAATGTTTTACTCTGGTGTCAGTTTTGATTCAGACTATGGGGATTCACAGCATTAGTCGTACTGAAGAATATGGTGTTTTTGTAGACACCAGGCTTTGTCCAAATGACTCCTATAGAAAGATCAGTTGTTTTGGATTCTTTTGTTTCCTCCACTGACATTTGTTCAATGATAAATTCTAAGAACCCTGGAAGAATGCCCAACCTCTAACATTAAAGAATGTGAAGGTTTGACATCGAACTTAATGGATGCAACTTTTGATGCTTGTCCAGAAATTCAAGAATCAAGACCACACATTATGCGTTCTTCTTCTGGATGTCGCTTCAGCTTACAAATGCTGCAGTTGCTGCTTTATTGAGCTTTGCAAAGCAATGGGCATCCCTTTTGTTTTAAAGATATTTTTTCTGATTTATTTTATCTTCAAATTTGCATTTTCAAGTTTGTTTGTTTTATCGGTTATTCTCATGTGCTTGAAATTCATGAAATATTAGTTCCATTTGTTGCCTCTCTCTTCTTTCTAATGCTTAGATAGTGCTTTAAGTTAAGGTCCATGCTTATTTCAAGCCTTTTAAACCTTTGTTGAGTTGAGATATGTTTAATACCTTTTGCATCTAGGGTTCTTTGGAGAAGTTTTCCGTGGTGTCTGGAATGGAACAGAGGTCGCAATTAAGGTCTTCCTCGAGCAAGATCTGACGGCTGAAAACATGGAAGACTTCTGCAATGAGATATCCATTCTTAGGTATCTTGTTGTTTATTTGATTATCTTCTTAACTCTATGTTCTTGATCATTTTGCTGACTTAGTTTATATTGTGTTTTGTATGGCTATGTGTTCCATCAAAGCCGTCTTCGACATCCTAATGGTACTTCCCTTCACCTGCTACCTCCCTCTTAATTTTTTTTTTTGTAATATTTTACGTCCAATGTTGATGCAGAGTAGAAAAGTATTCTGTCAAACCATACTTTTTATTTGAGCTTCTCGAGTTCTCTCTCTCGTAAATTATGTAGCTATTGGGACTCAGTTTGGCTGGGATTGTTAGGAAATGAGCAGAATAGAAACTGATGGTGTAGCTATCAAATCATTTGAATTTCTTGGCTGTTAGTACATTGACCATTATTGGTTCTTGCAGTTATATTGTTTTTGGGTGCATGCACAAAGCCTCCACGCTTGTCAATGGTTACTGAATATATGGAAATGGGATCATTGTATTATTTGATCCATTTGAGTGGCCAGAAGAAGAAGCTTAGTTGGCGGAGGAGACTAAAGATGTTGCGTGATATATGCAGGTGTGTTTGATCTCTTAACTCGAGGATTTTTTTTATCACTTGGGTGGGAGTTTGGGAGGAGGGAAGGTGAACTTTGGGATCTACATTCTACTGTAATCCACACTTGCACCTGAAATGAGTAATTAGTACTTTTGGATGTTGAGACCGTCCTTCATTTGTTTTATTCAGATTTTCACTTCATCTCCTTGTTTAGGTTGCTTTGTGGTTCATATGTTCAAATGTGAATGGCATTATCGGGTAACTGAGATATACCCCTGTATTCTAGTTCGGACAGCCCCCCTTGTTGCCTGAAAAAGGTGCCAAAGATGGAGCAAAGCTAGATAAAGGAGGTTTGATATTATTGGTGAGGTGCTAAAGATGAAAGGATGTTTGAACATAGAGTAAATATAAGCCACTTGATCGTTGGGTTTTTTTTGACATATTGTTAGCAAATAGCTCATACCTATCAATCATAAGGTTGGCTCCAGTTCATCTCCATGATTTCATTGAAAATGACAACTACCAATAGGTGGTGGAACGAAAGGGACTTTGGTTATACTTTCTTTTTCCTGTGAGATATGAGCAAGATTATCAATTGTTTACTGGATAATAGTGGATGGCATAGCAATTGGTCTGAAGGTTAGAGATTGATGATATGCATACTTGTTATAACTAGACTCAAATGGTAGTCTTTATATTCACTTTTCAGTAATTGTTTGTACAAGTTTATTTTTGATCTCTTTGTAAGAAGATTTGAAACTGTTCGCTTATTGAAAGATATTTTTCTGGTGAGAAAGGGGGTTGATGTGCATGCATCGGATGAAGATAGTCCATCGTGACCTGAAAAGTGCAAACTGTCTTGTGAATAAGCATTGGACTGTCAAGATCTGCGATTTTGGGCTCTCCAGAATAATGACAGAGACACCCATAAGAGACTCTTCTTCTGCAGGAACTCCTGAGTGGATGGCTCCAGAACTTATTCGTAATGAACCCTTCAATGAAAAGTGTGATATTTTTAGCCTTGGGGTGATCATTTGGGAGCTATGCACTTTGAATAGACCCTGGGAAGGTGTACCACCAGAGAGGGTACGCTGACTGCATCTCCCCCTTCTCCAACTCTTTTTGCTGTGTCAATACTGAATGGTCCCTTGGGCTCAGTACAATTTCTCCTGTTCTGTAAATATTTAGTTACATTTTTTTGCTTGCATTTCAGGTGGTTTATGCTGTTGCCAACGAGGGATCACGTTTGGAGATTCCTGAAGGTCCCCTAGGCAGGCTAATTTCAGGTATCATCGCAAAAGATTAGGAATGAACTTTCAAAGATCTTTATTGCGATGTGTATGTCAGGCCTGAAATAACATTTTGTAATGCTTTAATTGCAGATTGTTGGGCAGAATCGCATGAACGGCCAAGCTGCGAGGAGATACTCTCTCGCTTGCTCGACTGCGAGTATTCTCTCTGCTAATATTCTGCTTCTTTTGTATAGTGAAAAAAATGGTAGAGGTGTCGCGATGTATTCTCGGCTTGTTATGTTGTGAACAGTCCATGAATTTTTTTCTGGGCACTGCATAAACGTAGAGTGGTTCGGAGTTCCAGTTTTTGATGAAACTATTCCATTTTTGTGCAATGAAAAAGAAATGTTGTGTAATTCTTGTCAATGGGAACGAAAACATCTATATTCTTTTTCCTTGATGGAATTTGCATATGCATATGATCTTAGCACTGGAAACCTGACTACCCTCGTCTCTACTCATGTCGATGGATACCGGGAATGGTTGAGGCCCAAGTGAATTGCTTCTTGATTCTGCATGTCCAACTGTGGCCCATGAACTAAATTACAAATAAATTTTTTATTGGATAGGTCCATTGTTCATTGGACCTATTGGGCTGGACTTCTCCCTAGTGGCCAGTTTTCATTTTTTAAGATTTTTATTTTGCCTCCAATTATCTATGTGTTTATCTTCTTTCGTACCAATCAATTTGGTTTTTATTAGAGAAGCTGTTTATTATCATCAACATTTGTATGTCAAGTGGACTGAATTTTCTCAATTATTTACAAACCAATCATAAAAGGAAGAAAAAAACATTGGTAGTTTGATAGATTTATGTATGTATTAAAGTTTTATATTATATTTTTGAAAAAGAAAACGGAGCCCGTATTGACTATTGGATCCTCGCCAAACCGTTTATAAGAACACAGGCAAAAAACCCGAGAGCCTCACCGTCGACGATTTTTGTACATGCACACCTCACGCCACCGCTTCCAACTCGCATTCCTATTCGCAAGTCGCAACCCAAACACGCCAACCCTTACCGACACTTCTATCAGCGACTGAGAGCCTACCATTTCAGCGCCGCTACCGATAATGGGTCCAGTCTACGGAGCTCTTCCGCTCCGGGAGGACTTGTGGAGTGAGGACGCCACACACACGCTCATCGAGGCATGGGGAGAACGTTATATCGCCGTAAACCGCGGCAACCTTCGTCAGAACCAGTGGCAGGAGATCGCCGACGCCGTTAACAATTACGTTAGCAGTTGCCGCAGTCGCAAAGTCATCGTCACCACGAAAGAGACGCCTCGTACGGACGTCCAGTGCAAGAACCGCATCGATACCCTCAAGAAGAAGTACAAGACGGAGAAGGCTAGGGTTCTTGACTCCAACGGAGCGTATATCAGCCAATGGCCTTTCTTCGAGAGCCTCGACGATCTCCTTCGGACTAGTTTCCAGGCCAATTCAACGCCGTCAACCGACCGGAGCCCGTTGCGGGCGGCGTGGTCATTTTCTCCGGTTCCTGTCGGCCCAAGGTCGGCGACTAAGAAACGGACGGCTCCGACGAAAATTCCGGCGGGCTGTGCTGACGATGGCTCGCTCTTCCTCCGGAATTTCTCAACGTTCAGTGCCTTCGCGTCGGCGGCGATCGAGGCGGAAGGTTCGGATGGGTGGAGGTCGAGGACAGGAAGTCGGAGAAAGGAGAAGACGCTAGGCACAGGTAATTGCAAGAAAGATGGGTACGGGGAGCTTGCAGAAGCCATAGAGAAGCTTGGCGACATGTACGAGAGAGTAGAGAGAGAGAAGCAGAGACAGATGATAGAGTTGGAGAAGCACAGGATGCTGTTTGCTAAGGAACTGGAGGTCCATAGAATGCAGCTTTTTGTGGACGCCCAGGTTCAGTTTCAGAAGATTAAGCGACATAAACGAGACAACGGAGTCGGTGAGAGTCTCTTCCATGACCAAATTTTGATCCTCTCTAACTTCATTTCGGATTATCTGCCTTCGTTGTCTCTTTGAATTTGTTGGTGATTTCACAGATAGATAGACTTTGGTTTCTCAAGTGTTCTGCATATGTGATATTATCTGGATGGATTGGCTTGGTATTAGTGGAGGAGGGCTCATATTTTCCTGCCTTTTGTTATTATATAATTTGAGGATAAAGGGATTCTTTTAATTGTAAATACATGAATATGCATGCAAACAGGACCCATTTGTTTCTAAGGGAATGTAAATGTCTATGATCTTTGCATTTGAATGTACTACTTTTGCTTATTCTTTCGATTATATGTTGCCTGTGAGATGGTAAAAATGCGACACAGCCTTCTAATTTCATAATTTTGATAGAGGTGCTTCTTAGAGGAAGAATGTAGCTACATTTCTTCACTTTGATCAACATATAACTTGTTAAACAGTCACTTGCTGTTTTTTGTTCCTGTAGACTTGTCGGGTGGCACCTTTCTCATATGCTGTTGGTGTATATTATACCCCTGTTCTTTTTAAATGAAATGGCCCATTTTCTACTTTTTATGGTGTATCCCCAATTATTTGGTTTTATTCTGTCTTTCCTTTCATTCTTTCCTTTTGGTTGTTATGATTTTCACTAGCCCATTTTCTACTTGGAGTTGGGGGCCTTCTTAAATTTTGAATGGGGGAACGTTCTTGAGTAGGCCTAAATTGTTTCTGTAGGGTTTTGTGGATATTTTAGACAGTCAGAATGTGTAGATCATTCCATTCGTTGATAGGCTGCAAATTGATATCACGCATCAGGGCCTGGCTGTTGAGACCATAGCCTTGTAGATGCTTGATCCTTTTGTGAATTTTAATTATTTTCCTTTGATAAGCCACACTGGCCTTTTTTTTCCCTGCTTTGAATTAGTTTCAGAGTGCTTGTCATCTGATTCCTTAATATGAATATTTTTGTTTTTTTTTTTGTCCCAGTACAATTTGCAGTAGAACAAGATGTAATGTCCCTAACTTTGTGGAGCTGTCATATTGGGCACTTCATCTCTTTGCTGATTATCAAATTTGATTTCATAATGTAGAAGAAAATTTTTCGTGGTTTTTTTATGAACTCTACCTCTCTCCTCTGGTATGGAATAATTCTGGAAGTTTTCCTGTAGTTGATAACTTATGCCTTTTTTTTGTTGACTAGTTTAATGTATTTTAGCTTTGGAAACATGTGCAGATGCTATGTTCTTTTCAAGTTACATTTACTCAATAGCCTTATCCATGTTATAGAGAACATTTTAGAGCTGTGAATTATGTTATTCTTGTGGTCGAGACTATAAATGGCAATATTGTGAATGGGGGTTAAGTTAGTTTGGTTTCTGTTTATTTTCAGCAAGGGTGGTCATTTTTCAAGTCGTTTAGATGACAAAGGCCATTCTCGAATACCAAGAAGTGGATCTGTAGCCTATACTATGTCAAATATGTTGTTACTCAAGAATTGCCCATACTGTCAGCATAGGTGGGTCAAACTTGTTTCTATCGAGTGGCAATATGAAAGGCAAGAAATGAAGCATTCATCCGTGACTGGGTTAAACACTGAGAGGCAGAGTGATTTTTATGTTCTGGGATTACTTTATTTACTCTTCTTTTTCCCTTACTGAGAGATGCCAATGGCAAAGGCCTTTCAATAAAGTGAAAATGAAGCCCTAGGTTTTGGAAAATGGCAAAAATGGAATCATGTGGCTGAGATGAGGCAGTTCATGAAATGAGAAAAGCTCATTATGGACATGCTCATGGAATGTTTATAAGTTCATTGAGACATCAGTAAACTAGTTGATATCATACTGATAAAAGACTCTTTAATTGTTTTGAAGTGTATGGTAATGATTTGTTTCTTGTTTCTTCGAAGCCTAATTGATGATTGTATTAATGATAATGAGCATTCATATGTTTTTCAATTGAAGAGCATTCATAGGCTGTTTGTCTGTTATAGGTACAGTGACTCAAATACTCTTCTCAAGAGAAGAAAAATGTTGCATTTCAAATACAAACATGTAATTCATTTTGTTACTAGTATTCACTTCACCGTTGCATTATACATCCATTGAACCTTCAACCTTTTGATGTGAGCTCTTAAAAGTAGTCAAGCATGTGTTTGAGTATTGAGTAAATTGTTGTTCTAACCAACTATTGATATTGAAAGTTATGGCCTTTAGACACTTTTGTTTTGGGAATTCATTTGTGCTTTTGCTTTTACTCTTGGAGGACCAAATGGGATACATCAAGTTACTAGGAATCATGGTTTTGTGAGTGGTACATTTGATATGTTAATGCTTGACCTAGATGTAGAGCTTCTCATGCACAATCAACTTAATCATACTTCTGGTGTTTCATTTTGCTTTATGACATCCTCGTTCTAGTTAGCAATTCCTGACCTGAACTTTTCTCTTTTTACAGCAGAACTACTCTACCCGTGGCAAATGCTGTAGATGGCCCCTGCCAAATATCAAGTTTGGTTTTCTGAGGTATAGGACAAACTTTAGGTTCAGCTTTAGATTCCAAATAGTATATGATTACAGCTTGTTTTGGTTAAAAGTGTATATATTGGCAGGGGTTCTTCAGAAGTAATCTCCTCAGTCAAATATTTCCTTTATTGTGGGAAGGTAGTTTATATATGTACATTCCATCAAAGTGGTATGGATGATGTGGTATTTTACACTCTTTTTTTTCCTTTTTTAACATAAGTGAAGAAAAGTTTTCTTAGAATTTTTTCACTTTTTCTCTCTTTTTTCTTTTTTTAAATTTGAAAGTTGAAAGTTGAAACCAATTCTCCAATCTCCATCCTTTTGGAATGTTGGTTGTTTGATAATGGGCTCAGAAGTGGCTTGGGCCTTGCCAGTCAAGTAAGTGGCTTTTGGACCGAGCTAAATTGTCCAAATACTGGGCCTGAGCAAGTTTGAGGCCGTTTTGAAATCGGGCTGGGCTTTGGATTGCCGGATTTTAGCGCTCCTGGACTGGGACTGGATAAATGGGTTATAAACTTACAAGGTTCTGCTAGCATCAGTCATCGTAACGGTTTGCCCTCATGATTGGGGTCGAATTTGGTGTTCATTCTTTTATTATTATTATTATTAATATTTAGTTTAATTTTAATCTTTTTCGCTGGAGTTTATGCTTAAAAGATATTAAAATAATGCAAAAATGAACACTCGAGAAAAGCAACGCAAACTTTTGGAAACTCACCTCAGAAAAACCACTCTCACGTAAAGTTGCCAGAGTATGATTTTTCTCTGGATTTGAAATCATTATTGCTTATATATACCTAGCATTGGTCATAATTCACAAGAATGTCATGTAGTCTTAGTAAGATGGGGAAGGATTAAGGATTTACCATGTGTGAGATATCATATTGTTCGAGCTCGAACCCTATCGGCGTAACAGATCGTCAACAAGGATTTGGCAATCGGTATAGGCAGCATGTGAAGCCCAAATTTGATACAAGTGACAAGAATGAAAGAGGTGTTTATATATGAAGACCAAACTTCAGGGCCGGTATTGAAGCAGGTTCTTGTGCACATTGTGGTTCCCATCCTTGCGGCTGAAGAGGTCTCCCTGTGTCTCGCATTTTGACAAAAAACAATAGTCAGTTGGTGTGAAAACAAGTTACAATAATATCTTCCAAATTATTTTCTGTCACCAATCGATCGGAGATTCGGAGTCAACAAAAGCAAAACAAAATAAAAAATGTCTTACCTTTTGCGATCCATAATGAGGCATTACAAACTTTATCCCTGTGAAGAATCTCTTTTGGTAGATTAAACAGAAAGAAGAAGAAAGAGAGGATCAATGAAGGCCCAATTATAGCCAATTGTGAATAAGGAGGGAGCTATAGGGTGGGGGTCCTTGTCTAGCAAAGTTGCATAAGAGAATTCATATTGATGCTCACCAACAGACCAACAATAAACCCCCCCACTCCCCCACCTATATTTGTAGGCCAGTAATGTTAAAGAAATTGAGGTGCCTCTTTTGTTTTGTGGGGTAAACTAGAGAGTAGAGACTCTCCACTTTCACTATCAACAAAAAAGAAAGAATTATGGGTCAGGTGCCCCTCCCCAAATACACCCACCAACAGCCCTATTTTTGTGAAAACAAAAGGGAACCACTTAACCCCATTTTAAAGTGTCCCTTTTTAGCTTTCTTGGCCCTTCCTTAGTAGGTAGGATTATGACAATACACACACCAAAACCAAAACCAAAACGAAAATGCTTTAGTATCTCACTATTTTTATCCTAATTATTATCGATGTTGAGATGAACGCACATGTTTAATGTGAAATCGTGAGTCCCACAAGATTCATATGAAAATCGTAAGTGTGCATCCATCTAACTGGGATAAAAAACATTGAGATCCGTAAGATTGCTTAAACCAAAATTTATGTGTTGCTACTCATCCAAGAGTGACCTTGCTAATAATTATTTGCAAATCTAGTTCTATTTTACCTTTCTTTCTGACAAAAGAGGGGCTGTTATATATATATTATTGCAGGCAAACAATAGCAGAAAAAGAAAAGGCAACCGAAATACTATCATATTATTGCCAATAGTGATATTTAAGGTTGATGAAAAGGTTGGTGTCATTTTCATAAAGAATTCTATGCATTTTCCCCTTAATCTCTTTTTGTTGAGAATTTTATACTCTCATAAAGCAATATCCTCTATTCTTTATTTTTTTTTCTAATTTTTAAGGCTTCCATCATCATTATTTTATCATTTAATTTGTGACATATATGTATTTAGATTAAAATTCAATAACCTACTTTCCATAAATCTGATTGCTTAACTTGAATATCAGGGAAATCAGGAGTAATTGGGGGGTTTTGAATGACTTTATATTGCCGACGATCGATTCATTTTGCTTTTCAAAGGGAAACAGAACCAAAAAAAATGATTAAAAATTGTTGTTCAAGTTTTAGCCTTTGGAATTCACTATACTTGGATGTTAATATGATTAGATTCCTTTCAACACCAATCTCAATTGTCGCCCAAAGTTAGAACCTGATTTTCACTAATTAGGTTTAGAGTACCCAGTACGTAAACTATAACGTATCATACAAGCATCGCATAAAGTTGAAATTCTCAGAGACTGACGTATGATCAGTAATCACACTATGAAGATTGATAGTTTGTAAAAGACGATTATTAGACAAGTATCGCATAAAGTTGATATTCTCAGAGACTGACGTATGATTAGTAATCGCACTATGAAGATTGATAGTTTGTAAAAGACGATTATTAGACAAGTATCGCATAAAGTTGATATTCTCAGAGACTGACGTATGATTAGTAATCGCACTATGAAGATTGATAGTTTGTAAAAGACGATTATTAGAAAAATATCGCATAAAGTTGAGATTCACATAGATGTGTGATTAGTAACCGCACTATGAAGATTGATATATAGTTTGTAAAAGACGATTATTAGACTAGTATCGCATAAAGTTGAGATTCACATAGATGTGTGATTTGTAAAAGACAGTAATTTTATTTTTCTTTTTAACAATAGACAATAACCCCCAATCACTGAGAAAAAATAAAATGATAACGATGACAACGATGATGATGATGATAATGTGAGACCAATATTAAAGCTACCACTAGTGCCTTCTCTCTAGCTCTAGGGTTCGAAAAGCCCTTAAATTGATAACTTCTATCATCGGGGTGCGCCGGACCGCCGACGAATAAGAGGTACCCCCACCCCAGGCAGAGTTAGTGAGCCGTGTAATAGGCGACCATTTCGCGCGGTTCGGGGGGCACTTTAGTCCGCCGCCGGCCAAAATATATTCTTCATTGTGCATTATTTACTTGGCATATGGGATGGACACATTTTGGTGCAATCACCCTAGTGAATTTTTATTTTATTTTTTTTGTCAAACTTATGGATTTACTATTCATCTTAATTAAGTCAAACAAGTTGCGTCTCAATTATTCTTGTCCTTCTAATACAATAATCAATATATATATATACAAGAAAATTAGGAAGATTACTGGTTGTTAGCAACTAAAATTACTTAATCAAATATATATTTTTGGGGAAAACCCTCACAAAACTTTTCCACATTAGAGGCAGCAAAAGTTCTCAAATTCTCTAAAACTGGGAGAAAAAAATAAATAAAAGCATAAATCCTGGTAAAGTAAATAGTACACCTGCATGATAAAAGGCACCAAAGTGAAAAACCTAGAAAACATCAAAGGAAAAAAGAAAAGGAGAATTTTCTCAATCATGTCCTAATAGCTCCAAAAGATTACAAAAAGAAAAAAGACCAGAGAGGAGCCAGAATTTTCAACTAGTAATTGTTGCTTGAATTATAAGAACTCAATATAAAAAGAAAATTAATTATTGTTTCACATGTTAGCCAATCTTGCCGACCATATATTATTTATACCGACAATGATTCGGTAGGTTGCAATCAAACCCTAAATCAATTTTCTTAATTTTTTTTTCTTTCTGTTCCACTTATAATTAATCGCTTGAGTTTCAATCTTGATTTGATCTCGGCAAGTAAGAATGAAAGAGAGATTTTTCTTGTTTAAATAGGGTGTTAAATTAATTTAGCTAATTTGATTCTCATCATTGAAATAGTAATTAATGACAGTGCTAGAGTAAGATTAATTAATGCTAAATGTATGAATAAAAAGTGATTTTATTCCAAAATTTAAGACACAGAAACAATAATATCATGATCGTATATAATAGAGCTATATATGCTTAGCTGTGTAACTCTGGGACTAATTAGAATCCCATATAATTATGGCTTGTTGAGTACAGAATAAAAAGAAGGAGAGGACGTGGCAATAGAGTAAGATTCTGACAGAAGGAAAATATATGCATATATATATACTTATTTTGGAATTTAGCTCTCATTATAATATGCCACCTAAACAACAGAACATCTTGAATTTTTTCCGCCAACATACACAGTAAATTGCAATATTGTAGGTAGATACATGAACTTTTAGTCTATTAATTGCAGAGACAGAAAGACTAGTTCAAGTTAGAATCTGAACTCACAAGAAGATTGAAATGATAATGACATATGTCAAAGTAGTCACAGTATCATATACATATACATACATATATATATACTTGTGTGTGTGAATATTGCTAAGTATACTTGCTACCTAGGGTTTGGTCCAGTTGTCTTGCTAGTTGCTAGTATCATCTCACATGGCATGATTTGATTTGCATCAGCATGAATTGTACGGCAGTTGAAGCTGCATGTGGAGACCAAGAACCAAAATAGCATATGTGAAGACATCATTAATTTCCCAAAAAAACTCAGACAAAATGCTAGTTTCTGGCAACCCTTCTGTCATAATTGTAAGAAAGTTGGATGAAAAAGGGGAAAAAATTGATCAAAAGGGACAAGAGATTGCCAATAATACACTATTATATTGGAATCTTTCATGTACTATCAACATTTTCAATGTGGGCAAACCCTCTTGTTCATCATAAATACTCATATTTTTTCGCCAAATTGGAAAGCATACACTCTCCCAACTTGAATTTGTTAAAACAAAGTTGTTTATAACAAAGTTACAAAACACCAAATATCAAGGTCAAAAACATATGTACGTATATATTGTTGAAATCCTCAGCTTAAACACATTGAAATTATTGTTCGCTCTAGGTTACGGGTCAATACATGTTTATTCTTCATGAACCGTCGTCATTAATTGGAAAGCATATACTCTCCCAACTTAATTTTTTTTTAATACAATTACAAATATAATATACGACACACCATCAGATCAAGCCTATGAAAGTACAGGTGTCAACAGGCCCTACATAGGAGGTACAAATCAAGCCCACACAGGGATAAACTATCAAGCCCACGCAGGGGTAGAGTAAGCCCACACACCTCCTTATAAATATTCGGAGGAGGTGAGACTAGAACTCATTACCTCAATCAGGGATATGCAAAGTCATTATCACTCAACCAATGACTCAAATGATGTTCACCCTCTTTGTTTACAATATTATAGGAGGAGGAGGAGGAATTGAAGGTTGATTAATAATGGGGTTGGCACTGTTGGTTTGAAAAAAGTGGATGATCACGACGGTAAGTCTTATAGGATGTCGACGGATCTCCACTTCCTTCTTGGGGGTATCTTCATCGTGGGACCCAATGAGATGGGTCGCCTATCAACTCTTCCATCAAATTTGACGTGTACCTCAGGTTTCCTATCCCTCGATCTCAAAACTAATAATCATGGCCACTAAGAATTCAATTGGTAATGTGTGTGCACAATGAACCGACTACATTTCCTAGTTTTATTGCAATATCACATGCTAACCTAATCCCATTTTTTTATTTTGAGCCAAAAAAATCAATTTATACTGTCTATTATGAGTCACAAACCTGCACGGATTTATTTTTTTGGGCCATCACATTGGTTTTTGGATTTAGAAAACACGTCAATTGTGTGAGAGGAGTTGAAAATTTTCTTATAATTAAATCATTCGATAGAATTATGTCAATCCGATATATGATATTAATTAGTCTCGACGATTATTACGAACTGCTTGTAATATGTCAAACGACCGATGGGAAAAAAAATCCTGAATCCACCATGACCTAGAGTCAAGTTAAACTAGATTTGAATTCTAACAAAGAATAATTGATCAAACTGATAATGTTTTCACACTATATTTATAGCAACTTGAACGTACATAAACATTACATATGTGATGTCATTTTTATAATGAACATTAATAGATGCATGCACCAAAGAAATAAGAGAGAGAGAGAGAAAAAAAAACAAGAAGGGGCCACTGGTTTTTGGCGTGCATGTTATTGTGCCTCCAAAAACCTGACATTGAAAGTATGAGTTATAGAGGAACTGGCTAGCTAGCTTCCTGAGGTTTGTATTTTAGGGTTTTATATATATATATATATATATATATATATATAAATTCTCCAATAAATACATAAAATAAGGACCTAAAATAAGTATAACTATTTTCATCATTGATTTAAGTGAAATGACTAGTGAGATCCACTATTATGATCCCATATATTTTAAATCAATGATGAAAAATATGTATATTTATTTTAGGTTTTTATTTTGTGTATTTATAGGCCAATATATATATATATTCCAGTTATCTCACCTTGAGAACGACAACCAAATACATAAATATTTATAGCAAACGTCAGATCTCAACAGTAGATCTCATTCACATCTACTTCTCTCTACCCATCTTTTATATATTCAATGAGTCAAATTATATATGGAAGAAATTTCACCATTCATAGTCTCCTCATCATAATAAGTCAAACTGCAACTCATTTTACTGAACAATAATTCTACTACCATGAAAATGACAAAAACAGTATTAATTTCTTGATATAAGCAGGAAAAAAAGAAGAAAGAAGTAATGATGACAAAAAAAATAATTTCAGGAGCTCTTGTGATCTACTAACAAGGACAAAAACAGTACTTTTTAGTATTCGGATGAATCTAATCGAGAATTATTTTAAAAAATTTGATAACCGAGAACGATATCATATAAATTTTCTCTTTGGATATTTGATATAGGTCTAAACTTGAGCTCTCAAACTCTGATGCACATAAGAGGAGACATATCATATCAAAATTAATTACAAGACAAATTAGCTAAGATGTAAAGAAGCAAATAAACCCTAAGCCCTAAGCCCTAAACCTAAATTGATGCGGTTGAGATCTAACATGATTTCCCACATCTATTGTTTCAAATGTGTGTGTGTAATATATAAGTCTAGTAAACCAAACATCTTTTTGCCCTTAGGGGCGACGTTTGGTTAGCTAGGTTTATTGTCCTGTGTGTGTGTTTGCTTCAAAAAAACTAACAATTGTGTTGTCCTAGTGTGTGTGAGTCTGTTATGATTGCTTAAACCCCTTGATGCGGTTGAGATCTAACATGAACTCCCACATCGGTTGTTTTCAAATGTGTGTGTAGTATATAAATCTAGTAAACCAAACATCTTTTTACTCTTAGGAGCGGTGTTTGATTAGTTAGGTTTATTGCTCGGTGTGTGTTTGCTTCAAAAGAAAAGTAAGAACCTACACTATGACTAGGTTTTATATATGTGGGCATGCGCTAGGGAGTAGGGATTACTAAATATAGCCTATTTGTAGCCAAATATTGTACTATTTGAAATGAATGAATGACAAAGGTTTGACAAAAAAGGACATACAATTATTGGATGTTTATTAGGGCACTTGTAATGGTAAAGTGTTATTGGACCAACAAAGATGTTGTCTTTTATTGATATTGTTGTATTGAGAAACATATTTTACTTATGTGGTTGTATTGGGAGAAGTGTTTTGCGAATGTCGATGTATTGGTATTTTGTATTTTAGTGTAGTTTTGTTGTGGATAATATGGAGGAATGGAATGTTGTTGGCCTCCATGTTGGGTGGGAAGAGAAAGTGTATAAAAATTTGTGTTTTGCTGATGTGGCTGTATTGGAAGATATCTTTTGCTGATGTGATTGTATTATAATATGTGTTGATTTGACTTTATGTGTAATAGAGATGAGACCCTGGATTAATTTTGTTGGAGACATTAACACTTGCATCATTGCAAGTGCCCTTATAGCCAAATGGATCGCGGCCAGGATCCTTTCTGACAGCATTTCTAATCATTTTCTTCCGATGATACAATTATGATTGGATACCAAACATGAGTCTACTGATCATTGTTTTAGTATTTCTCCTTTTTAGCTTGGCTTCTGTTTGTTTGTGCCTCTTAAAAAAATACATAAATTATTGTATGTTTATAGGAGGGGAAAACGTATAGTGAATGTTAATGGACACCCCAATTTAAAAAAAAGAAAAAAAAATAGAGTAAAAGAGAAGCAAAGAAAGCTACTCTAATATATATGCATGGCCCCATTGAATTTCAAATCTTCTCTCATCTATGATATGGTCTTGATGGTCATGATCATCTCATCCTCCACTCTCTCTAAAATTTATTCACACCTACTATTCCTTTCACCCTCTCTTCGCCCCCAAATTTCTTGCCTTATATAGCAAATCAAAAAAAACCCTCTTCAATCAATCTTTACAATCACACCATGTCAAGTGAAAGAGGTAAGGACATAGCAGAAGAATCAAGTGATCATCAACAGTCGGTGACACCGAGCCGATATGAGTCACAAAAGAGAAGGGATTGGAACACTTTTGGTCAGTACTTGAAGAACCAGAGGCCTCCAGTGGCACTCTCACAGTGCAATAGCAATCATGTGCTGGATTTCCTAAGGTACCTTGATCAGTTTGGAAAGACTAAGGTTCATGTACAAGGTTGTATGTTCTATGGACAACCCGACCCGCCCGCCCCGTGTACTTGCCCTTTAAGACAAGCTTGGGGAAGCCTTGATGCACTTATTGGAAGGCTTAGAGCTGCCTATGAAGAAAATGGAGGATCACCAGAGACTAATCCCTTCGCCAGTGGCGCTATTCGGGTTTATTTAAGGGAAGTGAGAGATTGTCAAGCTAAAGCAAGAGGGATTCCTTATAAGAAGAAGAAGAAGAAACCAACTAGTAGTCAAGGCAAAGGGAGTACTGCAGATGAATCAAGCTCCACAATGCACTTCTCTTGATCCATTAAAATATGGTACGTACGTAATTACTAATCAAACTTCATTAATTACATATATGATCTATTAATTTCTTTTGAATGTCTTAGTTCTTCCTGATCTGTCAATTAAACGGATAATTAACTAATTAATTAAGCAGTTCTTATACATTTACATGGAGTACTGTCAAATTGTGTTTGTACTCGAAACGTACATAAATTGTGTGTGGATAATTAACCATAGACTTCAAACAAACTAAGCATTTTTTAAGGACATGTAGAGTACTGGCCAGGGAGATTTGGGAATTCAATCATTAAGTATTGAGACAGATTCGATTGACTTGATAGATAATTTAATTAGAATCAGCATCTTGCACAATACGAGAACCCTAAAATTGCATAGCCACTCATGAAAATTATCTTGACTTTTTTTTGGTTCATATAATTCAAGCATTAATTTTATACGATTCAGGGCCAACAATCCCTCAGCTGAGGTGATTAAGGCATATACTCGAATTGAGTGATATTCAAGTTCGAGTCTCCACTCTCGCTTATCTATCCAAAAAAATCGATGTAGGCTTTACATTTAGGTATAATTGGAAATATTAATCAGTTGATTAATTACTTCAAACACTATAATTAGAGCAAACCACATGCAGTGCCACATAACACTGCAGCCACACTCACAGACAAACATGCAAATAGACTAATAGAGGGAGAAATCATTCAGGATTAACACTAACTACTATGTATTATATACTAATTAATTGTTCTCAGCTAAGTCTTTTAAGATTCTGCAAATACACAAATGATTGAGATTCCATGACGACTCTTCAAGGTTTAAGGTTTTAATTAGTTGTTGCTTAATTAGTCAAGTAGTATTTTAATGTTCATGCATGCTTTATCTGTAATTTAATATAACAAAGACATGATTGAGAATCTCTTGGATGATGAACTAATGCCAATATCATTCTTCTTTGATAATTTGCAACAAAACCCATATGAAGTTAATGCCCCACTGATTGGGTTTTCTTTAGCAGTACTGAAGATCTCTGTAGGGGCAGTTTTGAATTTTGTGTCTTCACTTTTTGTTGCCATTTTAGATTTCATGTTTTCCAGTCTCAGATTTTGTGGGACAGCACGTTCTATATTCCCATTTTACTGACAGTGCTTTTGATTAGCACTTCAAATCAGGTGAACCCTGAGAATAGGAGATAGCCTGATTGGTCAAGTTGTTTGCCCAGGACCTTGAGGTCCAGAGTTTTATTCTCATAAGGGGGTTGGGATTTGGGTAGTTTTCATCCGATGTGGTGGCCTTCATACCCCTCGGGCATGGATTAGCGTGTGTGTGGCCTATGGGCCTTTCAACAAATCAGGTGAACCCTAGCATTTATTCTACGTGTACATACACACACACACATATGGGGTTTATTGATACTTTATTCTTACTTTTCTGCATATATTACCTGGGCTCATAACCGTACCACGTCACGTGTTATTGTTTGTCTTCTGTTTTTTTTTAATCGAGAACAACCCAGCGGGCTCCATATCTTTTGGACAGTTCACTAAACCCAAATTTGAGCTAGGCTAAGCATGTACAAACCCGCTCGACAGGTTAGTGGGACCAATGCCTAGTGCAAAACACTTGAAAATAGATGTGTCAGCTTGGAATCGAACTCTCATCTTGGGTGAGATCCTTTACGACCTAAGTACGGAGAGATCGATAACCAACTAGACTATCGCCAAATATATGATTGTGCTATTGTCTCTCCTCTAATGATTTAAAGAAGACTTATCTTTATTAACATATGTCCCTGTGTGTGTGGTATGTATTAGGTTATTCATACAGATATTTATGTGTGTGGTATGTGTTATGTTAGCATAGATAACATACGTGTTTGTGGGCAATGTATGTCACAATCTGTTTGTGTTATAGAATTCTAGGTAGAGGCAGCAGGATTTGAACCCAGATCAAGATTAAATATACAGTATATACTAATCTTTTGCATTGGGGTTTGATTTGCTGATTAGTGTTACTCTTCTCTGCAGGATTCCTAGATAAAGTAACAAGTTTCCTAGTTCGACCTTCAGTAGGCAGAGCAAACTCCATTTATGAGTGTAAATTATATATATATATATATATATATATATATATATATATATATATATATATATATATATATATATATATACTTCTTAATCGAAAAGATGTGTTTAATAGTCCAAGCGCGCTACTGCATGTTCCATACGTACGTATAGCTTAGATTACATTTTCTTGACTGATTCCATTATGGTTTTATAACAAGTGGAGAGGTAGACTTACCTAGCTACATGCACAGCCAAAGTACTGGTATATATAAATGTCCCCTTTGATCGAGAGGTATGCATGCTTGAACTCGGAGAGGATCTGAATTAATGATCAAATTAAGGCTCTGATACCATGTGTTCTGGTATTTTATTTTATTTTTATATTTTCTATCTGGATGCTCTAAGATATCTAGAGAGGACAAATATTTATGAACTCCCACTGCTTCTTTGCTTTGAACTACTTCTTCATTTTAAAATGTACGTCAAGTCATTTACACTGTTTATTTTTTTTAAGAAATGTTTGATCTTCATTATTCTTACATGGTATGGTGACTAATGATGTTTGTTTATGCTGTCTTGCAGGATCATGCATTTTCATAAAAGTTGAACGATTTCATGCCTGTTTTCCTATTTTCAATATCCTGCCAACCCCATATATATATATATATATATATATATATATATATATATATAAACTGTGCACATGTCAAATATTAAACTGCACTTTTTGAATGCTTATATAAATATATATGAGTTTGTTTTTACATTTTTGTTTGAATAATTGAATGGAGCGTTTTATATATGGCTTCTCTCGTTGGTTCATCTCCATGCACAGGCCCTTATTAAATTCCATTCACAGAAGCTCGCATCACGGCAAGATACAGCTACTAGCCCAACCGTACTGGACTGGGTTGAGTCACAGAACTGGGCCTCTTTATTTTGGGTTTTAGAGAAGGCCCGCAAACTAATACGTACCCAGGCCGTTGGCCCACATGAATATGGCCTGATGTTTTATGGACGTAATCTTAATGGGCTTTTAACATGTATGCTATCTCAAAGTGAAAGCCTATAATAAGCCCAATGGTTAATATAAAGCAAATTAAAATAATTTGGATATATACGTCACATAAAATTGCATGCGCCACCCTAATCTTCTCATGTACTTATGTTCATCGTTAACAAGTCCTTTTTAATTAATTAATTAAAGCATAACTAATGCATATATAAATTTTAGTTTTTAGTTTTTTTGATAAGCTTCTGAGTGCGTATCTCATTTAGTAATTTAATTTGATTCTCATCTTTTTAACCCCTTTCCATATATGATATATATCATTGTTCTATATTGATTCTTTTATTAGCTAATCAAGCATATTCCATATGTTTTAGAGCTTATTCTTGCTTCTGGTTAAGTTTAGATTCGATTACATAAGTATATGCTTTATATGTTCTTTATTTGACATCAATTTAGATTACAAAGAAACAAAAGCTTGGTGTGTTTTAAGAAATTCCAACCCAAATAACTTGTTGAGATATTGTTCGATTTAGACCTCAAGGCCCGCAAGATTTTGTCCTTAAAAGGGTCATATACAATTGAGAGGTGCTAAATCTTATCTTATAAAGCACTTTGTTTTACCTCAACTTTCAGATGTGCTACTTTTATCTTAACACTCCCTCGCACTTGTAGGTTCGGTTATACGAGACTCAACAAGTGAACTACACGATTTAGGGTCCTATCACATATGGTTGGTTCATCCATTGGACGTCCGAAAAACTCTACAAATGCACATACGAGATTGAGGCACCCCTCACTCGTAAGTGATCCGTCTATAAAAACATCCGAAAGGCTCAACAAATGGAGGTAAGTGAATCTAAATTCGTAATTAGATCCTGCTCTAATACCATGTAATAAAAATCTAATCCAGATAATTTATAGATGTATTGTATTGTCTGCATTATACCTCAAATCACGCAAACACTTTGATTTCCCCTCACCAATACGGAATGATTTTTATGGACTCTATTGTTGATTGGATTCAATGAACAAGACTTTTAAATTTTCTCACATTTTTTATAAAAGATTACTTACTTTCTATTATGACATCCGATGCCATGGGCACCCGGAAGTCTTGGAGGACATTCATGTCATTGTTGATCCTGCAAGTGATGACATGATGGAACATGCGAGCTCCCAAAGTCAAAAGTCAACACAAAAAACTGTATTAATTATTATTGAAAAATAAATAGAAGGTCATTAATGTAAACGAATATTCCATTACCAATTCCATTTATTTCAAGTAACTCTACAGTACCAGGGAAAAAAGTAACTCTACAGTAATTTAAATATTTCATAAAAAAACACATTTGTAAATTAAGAAATAAAAAACAAAAAAAGATAATTACGTGCCGAGTATCACTTGTTGACTTCAAAGAATTATATATTTTATTTTCCTCTTTTTTTCAAACCACAAGTTTTTAATAAAAAAATATGACCATCCTACTCCTATCTCTATAAATAAATTCAGGAAGCCACGAGAGAGCTTCACAACTTCAGAGCCGTCTGTCTCTTTTTTTTCTGATCGAATCCGGAGATTTACTTTTGTCACTTTCTCGTGGTGGAGATCATAAGGTCCCCATTTCTCTTCACGAACCCGACCGCTCGATTTCTTCTTCTCCTTCTTCTGTGTATCACGAGATTCATTTCTCTTCGTTACTCACCTTTTGTTTTGTAATTAATATTGCTTTCGGATTTCAATTCCGTCTTCCTCTCAATTGGGTTTTAATCTCTTTTTGCTAATAACAATTTTAGCCCAAAAGAAGAACCTTTTTTTTTTCAAATACCCAGCACGGGAGAAGGTTAAAAAAACAGAGTGATAGTGATAGTGATTGTGTGAGTATTTGAGACAAAACAGGGAGAGAGATGGCCAGGAACTTTGAGAAAATGGCATCAATAGATGCCCAACTGAGGCTACTAGCGCCAAGGAAGGTGTCTGAGGATGACAAGTTGGTCGAGTATGATGCGTTGCTGTTGGATCGATTTCTTGATATAGTGCAGGATCTACATGGAGAGGGTATCAGAGAAACGGTAATGCTGCATCTGTTTGTTTTTTTCATTTTTCCTCTGTTTCTTTGTGGAATATATTCTTTACCGTGACTATTAATACGTCAATGATCAAAATTGTTATGATAATTTTTTTTTATGCGAACTTGGTTTCAATTATATTAAGTTTATGTTCCATGATGTTCAAGAACACTCAATTCCATTCAAAAAGAACGTCTTTTTGTTACTTTGTTGGTTTCGATCAAGTGCTATTGGTTTATGACTTGCTTGACTTTGTGAGTATCGTATCGGTTGGGTTCATCCATCTTATACGCTAGGCTTAGCTTCATTTCCTCATAATCGTCAAATACGAATAAGAATTTTGGTTGACTGAATTGAAGCTGATGGATTACAATTTGTAAAGGTACATGCGGAGTTTTCTATTCGGAGGTAGTTTTGTTAATGATGGGAATAGCTCATTTGCTTTACTAATAACTCTGGATTAGGTACAAGAATGTTACGAACTCTCCGCTGAGTATGAAGGGAAGCGTGACACTCAAAAGCTGGAGGAGCTTGGGAAGGTTCTAACAAGTTTGGATCCTGGCGATTCTATCGTTCTTTCCAAATCATTTTCCAATATGCTTAACTTGGCTAACTTGGCTGAGGAGGTTCAAATTGCTTACCGGCGTAGGATAAAGTTGAAGAAGGGGAATCTTGCTGATGAGAGTTCAGCAACAACTGAATCCGATATTGAAGAGACGATTAAGAGGCTTGTGGTTGATTTGAAGAAATCCCCTGAAGAAGTTTTCGATGCTTTGAAGAACCAGACTGTGGATTTAGTCTTCACTGCACATCCCACGCAATCTGTTCGCAGATCTTTGCTGCAAAAGCATGCAAGGTGTGTTCCCCAATTACGTTATGGTTCAATGATCTTTCACAATAGAAATTTTTTGAAGCCACATATAACAGGAATTTGTGAGGATGTGTATTTTGTTTTGCCAATGCTGTGATAATTAATTAGCAAGCGGAAACATAACTGCTTTTTAGCGATTTGTAGTTGTTAAGATACAATCTGCAGGGGGTTAGTTGTTCCCAAGTATCAGTTCATCTACTAATCGTGTTTTGTTCTTTGTCAGGGTACGGGATTGCTTGACTCAGTTGTATGCGAAGGACATTACTCCTGATGATAAGCAAGAACTTGACGAGGCTCTACAGAGAGAGGTATATGGATGCTGATGAAAATATTGTTTACGACGAGCTTGGATCATTTATTGTGTCTGTCTTGTATTATGCAGATTCAAGCTTGTTTTCGTACTGATGAAATCCGGAGGGCGCCTCCTACTCCACAAGATGAAATGAGAGCAGGAATGAGCTACTTCCATGAGACAATCTGGAAAGGCGTACCAAAATTCTTGCGCCGTGTTGATACTGCTCTGAAGAACATAGGGATAAATGAACGTATTCCTTACAATGCTCCCCTCATTCAATTCTCTTCTTGGATGGGTGGGGATCGTGATGGTATGCACTAATGATCAAGAATTCTTGCTATCTTTAGCTTCCGTTTGTTCTGAGCATCAGAACCTTTATTCTTTCTGATTTTTGTCACAGGTAACCCCAGAGTAACTCCTGAAGTTACACGGGATGTTTGTTTATTAGCTAGAATGATGGCCGCTAACTTGTACTTCTCCCAGATAGAGGATCTCATGTTTGAGGTATTGAGAAGATCATTTCAATCTGTAGAGACCATGGTCTTTTAATCTTTAGATATCTGCCATTGCTGTCTTTGGTTTCCAATTTTGCATCAATCTTAATTATATTGTGATATTATTTGCAGTTGTCCATGTGGCGCTGCAATGAAGAGCTCCGTGCTCGTGCTGATGAACTTCATAGGTCTTCAAAGAGAGATGCAAAACACTACATAGGTATGTAATGTTGGTTTTAATAGCATCTGCTTCGGACCTTGCTATTTAAGGTCTTGAATCTTCCAGAAATCTGTTTCCATTGGAATGTGAATTAATCGTTAATGATTTCGCAGAAAATTTACTTGGTTTTTTGAATTGTGGGGATAATGATGTGCTAGGGAGTTATCCATTAGTGTCGACATTGGTGATTGATACATATCTTGCATTTTGCTTGATTTTCATGTGTGCATATGTTCTATGCTGGATGCAGAATTCTGGAAACAGGTCCCCCCGAGTGAGCCTTATCGTGTTGTTCTTGGTGATGTGAGGGACAAGCTGTATAATACACGTGAACGTTCTCGTCAGTTGTTATCAAACGGGATTTCTGAGGTCCCCGAGGATGCAACTTTCACTGACATTGAGCAGGTCTTCCTTTTCGCTTTGGAAAATCTTGAAAAACTAATTATTATAAGTCTAATTAATAAGTATGATAAAGTTGTGTCAGTACTAATTGGTTTTCTGTGTTTCATGTAGTTCCTGGAGCCACTCGAGCTTTGCTACCGATCACTATGTGCTTGTGGTGATCGTCCAATAGCTGATGGAAGCCTTCTTGATTTTCTGCGACAAGTTTCTACTTTTGGCCTTTCACTTGTGAGACTTGATATTCGCCAAGAATCTGATAGGCATACTGATGTCATTGATGCGATCACAAAGCACCTGGGCATTGGATCTTATCGAGAATGGTCAGAGGAAAAGAGGCAGGAATGGCTCTTGGCTGAGCTCAGAGGCAAGCGCCCTCTTTTTGGCCATGATCTTCCCAAGACTGAAGAAATTGCTGATGTCCTAGACACATTCCATGTCCTCTCGGAGCTCCCTGCTGACAATTTTGGTGCGTATATAATCTCAATGGCAACAGCACCATCCGATGTACTTGCTGTCGAGCTTCTACAACGTGAATGTCATGTGAAGCAGGCATTAAGGGTTGTTCCATTGTTCGAAAAACTAGCTGATCTTGATGCTGCTCCTGCTGCTGTGGCTCGTCTCTTCTCAATAGATTGGTACAGGAATAGAATCAATGGGAAGCAAGAAGTTATGATAGGGTACTCTGACTCTGGAAAAGATGCTGGCCGTCTATCTGCAGCTTGGCAGTTATATAAGGCTCAAGAGGAGCTTATAAAGGTTGCAAAGCAGTATGGAGTTAAGCTGACAATGTTCCATGGCCGGGGAGGTACAGTTGGCAGAGGAGGAGGACCCACCCATCTCGCCATATTGTCTCAGCCACCCGACACAATTAACGGATCACTTCGCGTGACTGTTCAAGGTGAAGTTATTGAGCAGTCCTTTGGGGAGGAGCACTTGTGCTTTAGAACACTCCAGCGTTATACAGCTGCTACGCTAGAGCATGGAATGCATCCTCCCATCTCACCAAAGTCAGAATGGCGAGCACTCATGGATGAGATGGCCATTGCTGCAACGAAGGAATACCGTTCCATAGTATTCCAAGAGCCCCGATTTGTTGAATATTTCCGCCTTGTAAGTATTACACACATCCTTTGTTCTGTTCTCTGAATCTCCTTTAACTCTTGCAATTTGAATGTCGCAGGCAACACCAGAGTTGGAGTATGGTCGAATGAACATTGGCAGCCGTCCATCAAAAAGGAAGCCGAGTGGTGGCATTGAATCACTCCGTGCAATACCATGGATCTTCGCATGGACTCAGACCAGGTTCCATCTACCAGTATGGCTTGGCGTTGGCGCTGCTTTCAAGTATGCCATTGAGAAGGATAGCAAGAACCTTCCTATGCTTCAAGAGATGTACAATCAATGGCCGTTCTTCAGGGTCACAATTGACTTACTTGAGATGGTTTTTGCCAAGGGAGACCCAGGAATTGCAGCTTTATATGACCAACTTTTAGTGTCCAAGGACTTATGGTCGCTTGGAGAGCGCTTGAGGGCCAACTACGACGAAACCCGGTGCCTTCTTCTCCAGGTAATTTGTTGCAGGGCTTGCAATCTTGTTGAAGAGCATGTTTTAGACCAGTTTTTGTTACAGTAACACAAATTTTATCGTCCTTTCTTGCAGGTAGCTGGGCATAGAGATCTTCTTGAAGGAGATCCATACTTGAAGCAGAGGCTCAGTCTTCGTGATCCATACATCACCACCCTTAATGTTTGCCAAGTATACACTCTGAAGAGGATTCGGGACCCAAACTACAATGTGGAGGTGCGGCCGCACTTGTCAAAGGAGTACATGGAGTCTAAGGCAGCTGCAGAGCTCTTACAACTTAACCCTTCTAGCGAGTATGCTCCAGGTTTGGAAGACACCCTCATTTTGACCATGAAAGGCATTGCTGCTGGTCTGCAGAACACTGGTTAAGGGACTTGTCCAGTGCAGATTTAAAATACGGACTACTGAATCTCTGTTGATAAACAGTAGGTCCACTTATCATTTCTCGCATTTTAAATACTTTTATATTCGCACTTTAAGTCTACCTGTATGGAGAATTTATATATATATATATATTCAATAAATGCACTAGACAATCATCTGATAGATCTTCTCAGAATTTTTTCTCTGGGATTTTCATGGATATACGCTTTGGGACTTTGATGATGTTCTTTCTTAAGAGAGTATCAATGTTGTTAGGAGTTCCATCGCTCTCTCCGATCGAATAGAGTTACTAGCAGACTAGTTTTATCACTTGGATGATTCTCATACAGAGGTGCAACAATGATGACTTGATGAAAAATCATCACCCACTACACAAGGGTTATGAAAATTCATTACATTGGTAAGGGAAAAAGGTTGAAGGTTCATTCACCAGCATCACCCTTTTTAACCTTTAGAAGTTCCCATGAATAAAACATTTGAAACATATTCTAAGTTGAATGTGTCTCCTCAATCAAATTTTTACTATGAAGATGTCCTTGTAGATTATTTTTTTCCAATCTGAAAACCAAAATAAAATTCATTAGAGAATCTGCACAAGTCTTTAAGAGGGAAGTTTACATCAGCTGTGAAGATAAAATACCTTAAGCTTCCGACTTATTCCCGAGATCAGCGAATGTGTCTTCTAAAGCTTGAAAGAAAGTAGCAATTTTGTATGTGAAAAAACCGACTAACATTGGTATCAAATCCAAGTGCATAAATCCGTATTCCGGAACAAGGATCCTGCATCCATACACAAGTATGAAACTAGGGAGAGGAACTGCAGCTAAAATTGACAATATTTTTATAATAATGTAAATTAATAACCCATAGCAACTTTAGTTATACACCAATTTGCTTAAGATTACAAATTATCATCGGTACAGTAAAATACTCTGGGATAGTGCAAAAAACATTGTGGAATATTCTGAAATATATGACACCAGAATGGATAATCAAATTTATGCAAAACAAGACCTTAACTTGTTCCCGCTGTTACTTTAAAGCATATGTGTGGGACGAGAAAGTCCAAGCAGTGACTTGGACATGCTCATTGACGGTAAAAGAATGAATATATATATGACCTGCTCGTCAATATTTGTCAATTCAGGAAAAAAAATTCAAATCACATGTCCAAAATGTTCAGACCAAGGAGGCCCAACGAGAACTTTGGTCTTCATTATATAAAGGGGTGCAAATATATTGACAGCATTGTAACATGAAACCGGGCAGGGAAGCAAACCAGATTTGCGAGGGATTTATATACATAACCTAGCAAGTAAAAACTTGAAGAATTGAAAAGATTGATTAGTTTTAGCGAAACCATTTGATGAAATTTGTGAGAAATGTACAAAGAAGAGTAAACTACAGAAGTGCTTACCCATTCCACCGGTTAAAGACCATGACCAAGGCAACTGGAACAAGTAGTCTTGGTTGTGCAGCTGCTCCCCTGCAAGCACAATTCAATCAGCTACAAGCTGAAATCCAGTGTCCAGAGATTAATAGAGGACATACTAATAAGACATAACACCAGGTTCATCAGGTTTAACCTAGATAGAAAATAAGCTGATGAGAAAACAGATCTCCCAGCAGCCATGATCATTTAAGCTTTGACTTCAACCCCCACATTGAATTTCCAATAAGCGTCACACACTAAAAATGTTATTTCACAATAATTTATGTTTGCTAGTAGGATTTATAAAACCATCACAGCCTAGAACAAGGCATGATATCAGCATCTATAATATGTAGATATTAAACTTTTCTACAAAAATATCAGCAATAAGACTTATTGCTAAGGTGGAAGAAAAAAGTGAGAATTTAGTCATAAACTATTTCTTTTAGTTTGCTGTGCCGAATACTCATGACATTATGCTAGTCAATAACCCTAACCTATAAATAAGAAATCAACGTGAAAGACATCAATGATGTCAGGTACCAAACACACTGAGAGTCCAAGATTATCGATTGCACATATAAGGGGACATCATGAAAAAAGAAGAAAGTTAACTTCTGAGATAAAAGGATCAATATACTACATACTTGACGAGCCCCTTGGCTCCATCTGCCATGGAATCCACACTGTTTCCCAGCATACGCATATATGCTAAAGATCCAAGCAACCCCACACCAAAGCTGTGCAGAAAAAAAAAATCAGAGTTGAACTTACAAGAAGAAAGAAGAAGCTTTAGTCTTCCATACGTGTGTGAAAATATTTTGGATACTCTCAATCAGACTATTCCATGTTTCAAGCATGGAGGTACCTAGCTGCAACTTCAGGAGAGTAAGAGACATAAGCTGAGACTAATCCTACACCACCTATCCCCAGAGTGAGCATGTGCAACTTATTCTTTAACTGCTGACACAAAAAGGATTGAAAAAGAAAAAGTTTGTTACACTGGGAACATGAGTAGCAAAATGATGAGAAAAACAGAACTAAAAATATATTGCAATGAATACCTTAAAATATTGCGCCCTTGATTGAGCAGCCAACACTTCAGGGTCTCCTCTAGGCTGCCTAATTTCCCGAAACATCACATCCTATGCACCAGAGCTACATCAGGATATCAAACAGAGAACATCCCTCCAACAATATTGAGAAAATCCATTTTCTGTTAATTTTTACCAAGAAAATATCCAAGTCGATTTATGTGTCAACAGAAATGATGATGCAAGGCTAATAATTTAACAGCCACTGAAGTAAAGGAGATACATAGGTAGTTATGCACCTGTGAAATTCAAAAATTGTTCTGTATGATAATGCAAATGACTTACACTGCCCCCAGTAGCAGCCTTAGTTGCTTTATCCCACTTATCTTGTTCACGTCGTGTAGGTACAAATTTCCATTTTGTTGATGAGCTTGTTCTGCTCTGGATTATGTTTATGTCGACAAAAGAATAAGAAAATATGCAATACCATAACTATCCAAAGATCAAGAAATTCTGACTGTAAATGAAAAACCATTCTTACCTGACTTGCATCATCAGCTGGTTGTTCTAGCAGAGGCTTGGGGGATGCCATAAGCTCTTTGCTCAAATCAATTTCTAGACTATATGTATTAATGTATGTCAAACAAACTTTGGTAAGAAATATATAACACGTGCTTGAGGAAGAGAATGTAATTGAATGTAGTAACATCACAAGGAAATGAGAAGAAACCTGCCGAGGCTCATAACTCTATTCAAGCTCAGAAATCCTGAAGACTCTTCCTGCCAATACAAACGCATGGGAGATTAGTTTCAAACTAAGTCGGCAAACCTCTGAAATTCCTTCAATACATTTTTTGTTCAAGCCTATGCTTGGTGACAAAAAGAAAGTCTAAAAATGGAATACAAGGTTTCACTTCTTCACCGGTCAATTTCACAAAACACAAAATCCTGGTCTAACAGCATATGAACCATTTGATTTCAATAAAAAGGACAATTACCATTAAAATTGGTTAAAGCTCATCAACATTCAACGGTAACCAAGTTAAGACGGTAGCAAATTTGACAAACAAAAGCACCTTTTACCATGCTAGAATAGTTTGGTACATTAGAGTTCAGTGGCCAATACATTAAAATTGAGAATCAAGATGCATTTGAATTCTACAGCTAAAACATTAAAAGTCACGGCAAAACCACGCAATTAAGCAAAAAATTCGAGTTATACCGAGAAAAAAACCCATTTGAATTTATCACCACAACTCCAGAATTCAAAATCGAGAACACAAAATCAAGCAAAATAACACAAATAAACACGAAACAAGAGAACCCCATAAAGAAAAATTAATCTATGAGTCAAACTGAACCTTAACCGAAGCGGGTTCAGGGGAATCCTCAGGGTCTTGGATCAGTCTCTTCATCCTGTCCATGAAATCATTGTTCCAAATAAATTCGTCAGAGGTTATCGGGTCCTCTTTTTCACCTCCCCAGTACTTGCGCAGCTTGGTAGTCGTAGGAGGGCCTCCATACTCCCCTGGTGCCATCCCTGTCGACCATTTCAAAGGCTTATCCTTCGGCAAGATGATCTTGGTTGGTCTTGGGTTTGGCACTGATGGCGGTAAAGAGTCTGGAGAGATGGGTGTAGCTGATGAGATCACCGATATGTAGCTTAGAATTGCCATTGCTGGAATGTTGTGGTGTTAATTGAAAATGGTGATGTTGCAGTGACTGATAACAGAGAAACGAATATCTGCTCTTGTTTGTGTACAACAATTTTCCAACTTCTGGGTGTCAAATGGGCCTCAAGTCCGTCTGGGGCCGGGCAGCACGGCCCGTTGGCCGAGGTCAACATGCCATGCTGGGCCCGGCACAGAACCTCTTTGTGGGCTGGGCTGGGCTGAGGTTCACTCCATCTTCTACACATATACATACACACACAAGAAAGGCGCCATATATAGAACAATTTCAACCATGCATAGTTTTCAATGAACTGCTGTTAATAATAAGATGCTAACAATATCTAGAAAGATCCGAGTTAGGATTAAACATCCCACGAAAGACGACAATAACTAATCAAATAAAAGAAATTACTAAACCCTAAACTCCAAACCCTAAACACTTAGCAATAACTCATATAAGTAGCATATGTCGTCCTTGACATGTGTACGAGCAGCAAATTTTATACGTAGTTACTTTTCTGCAAGCGTGTTGCTGCTACTGCGCTCTCCAATGGCTTCTACGGTTTCTTCCAGCGAGCCACTGCTAGGAATCTCTGCAACGAGTTGAGAAGATGAGCTGGCGCCCTTTCCATTGGCTTCAGTAGATGAGCTACTACTACCACCCTTTCCTTTGGATTTTTCAACAATGACAAATGCAAAATGGAGTTTTCCATCAACTCGGAAAGAATATAACTGTATTAGATCCTCTGCCGACAATTTATTATTAAGCGCAAAATCGTTCCACTTGCTGCCCAATACATATGAAGGGCTGGATTTTCCAACCATCCATCTCTTGAACTTAATTTCACTCTCTTTAAGCTCCTTTGGTCCTATTATTTTTGCGCTTATGGTATTCACGAACCCATTCTTATATATCTCCAGCTCTGCCTTCTCGTCGTCGCTGATGAAATCCTGGCTCTTGACTTGATTCAGTGGTATCAACAGGCGAGATTGACCTAGATCTACATCAGAAGGCTTCAATCTCTTCTGTATAATTAACTTGCAATCATGAGTTGAGCCGTTCATCTCCCTTATAAGGTTCTTGTACGCTTGAGGCATATCAGGAATTGGCTCCTCATTAACTCTCACCTTGATCTTCTTTTGTTTCTTCGCGTATGGAACCTTCTTCTCTTCACTGTTGTCATCGCTTCTGTTTCTTCGCCTTCCGCCTGAATTACTGCCATTTTGTATCTGGAATTGCCGATGATCAATCTTCATGGGTTTCTTTAGGGCCTTTTCCCTTTCTAGTCTTTCCCTTTTCACTGTGTCAATATTCAAAAGCTCTGTCTCGTCATTTCTGCCATCTCCATGCAGAGGAGACTCGGTTATGGAAGGCCATAGAGAATGATGTTTCTTCAATAAATCATCAGCTTCCTTTGACCAACATTCATGAGAAGTGTTGTTGATCAGCAACAATGACGAAGGCTGCTTCTCCTTCAAACCATTAGGATTCCTTAAGAAATTTCTTTCCTTTGTTGATAAATTAGACGTATCCGTTGTCAAAGATGGCAGCGGCTTCTCCTTCAACTCATCATCTCGCAGCGCCAAACGATGGCTCCTTGGCATCAATATTGTCCCCTCCGACCGCCCATCAGCTCCCACCGGAGAAACAGGCGACAACGATGGAGACGGATTCTCACTAGTCCATAAGAGTTGTGGGGTCTTGCATGTGCCCCTGGATTTACTAGTCAGTTGTTGCGGGGTCTTACATGTGCCCCGAGGTTTACCAATCAGTTGGTCGGTGAGCAGCTGGTTGGGTTCCACATTATCAAAAAACGATGTAGACTGCTTCTCCTTCAAACCATTAGCATTCTTTAAGAAATTTCTTTCCTTTGCTGATAAAGACGTATTGATTGTCAAAGAAGGCAGCTGCTGCTCCTTCAATTCATCATCATCTCGCAGCACCAAACGATGATTAATTGGCATCAATTTCCCCTTGGACCTCCCATCAGTTCCCACCGGAGAAACAGGCTGTTCCGACCTTGACTTCTCGCCGGCCACAGAGCAAGCCTCTGTCAAGATATCAAGATTGTTCAACCCTTTCTTCACCTCCCCCCGCATCAACCTTTCCTTTTCCTCCGCCACAGAACAAACCTCCGCCAGGATATCAAGTTTGCTCCACCCTTTTTTCACCAGCCTCCCCTCAAAATCCTCCATTGACAACATCTTTAATTCACTATATATTATCAAAAACAACCCTTTCTTTTATCACTCTGTTTGTTTCTCTCCTTTTACAACGTCTTTTCCAGAAATTGGAGAAGAATAAATAAAAGAAAACTCCATTACTTGTGTTATATATAATGCGAATTTATCTCCGAATTGGATTTGAATTCCTTACGGCCAGCGCGCTGCAGGTGTGTATCTATTGGAGGACAATGTATAACTAAGTACTACCACTATAGTGGCATTTAATGAATTATATTTATGCATGTCAAAGGCTTTTCAGGTATTATAATATTAATTAACTATTACCTATATTTGTGGTAATTGGAGTCTTATTAGGTTTAGGTAAGTATTTGGGTGTAATAGGGACTTTATTCCTACTAAATCTCTAAAAGATACGAAAAGCCATCACTTGGATGTGTATGCATGTCTGTATTTCTGGAAAGAAAATTACAATTCTGGTCATAATTCCCATATGTTTAGAGAGCTTGCCCAATGTAAATTGGATTGAATTTTCATGATTTTGAAACTTGAAAATTCAAGAATAGAAACTAATGACAACGTTTATATATGTAAATTATATATCGGCTCTAATAAATTCCTGAAATGCATTCTATAAATATCGTAAATTGAAATATAAAACATCATATGTATATCATGTAACTTTTCAAAAGCCTTGAGAGAACCCACCCAAGAGTCGGTTTACCCCAAGACCCACTTCTGCATGGTGAAATGTCAATTATATTCATATAATTGTGCATCATTTTACATGAAATCTTGCATTGTTTAAGAGTTGTTTTGGACTATATGCTGCTGAAAGAGTGTTATGTGCGCATTTCAGGTGTCGGGGCACAAATGGAAGAAAAGCAGCTGAATGGATAGGAAAAAGCCAAATTATGGAGACAGAGAGAAAATCCGATCGATTAGCCTGATGGTCTGATTGATCGGACGCCATTGAAGCTGAATCAGACAGAGTTGAAGTCCGATCGATCGGACGTCTGTCCGATCGATCGGCCAGAATCGCGAAAGGATTTTGAAGTTTTGTAAAATGCCGATCTAGCTCTAAACTTAAATGGTCCCACTCAAAACGGCACAGACTTATTAGACAGAACGACTGAAGAGTTGTTAGGAGTATATAAGCTTAGATTTCTAGGGTTTTAGTGACTTTTCACTTTTTGAGCAAAACCAAGGGTTTTGGGAGGTTTCTCTACTGCAGCCATTGACGCAAGCGCAAGGGGGTTAAGGGGTTTTCCTTCTTTTCTTCTTTAATCTTGTATTTAATGTTTGCTATTTTGGATCTTGTGTTGTATTCCTTAGTTATGAGGAACTAATCCTTTAACTAAGGGTCCTAATGGAACCCTTCTTTGAAGATTAAATGAAATTGGTTTATTGTTCTTGAATCTCTTTTTATGTTGTTGATTTTCTGTGGATATGCTTATTGCTTTCAAATGCTTGATCATCATTTGAATGATTTCTAGTCTAGGTTGAGACCGGAAGGATAAACCTAGGGTTGCAAGAGTCCATAGAAAACCTAGGCTGTATGAACCATAGGAATATAGGTTCATGACTTATGCAATCATTAATTGATTTTCATTATGCTTAAGGGATTTTTGATATGAAACCGAATGTTAGGAATAACAGGGATTCTATTGAAAATACTTTCAGTGTATCTAGGAATAGAACATTGGATAGTTCGGGAAATCGATTGTCAACAACTAAATTGAGAAGTGAGAATTAATGAACCAATGGAGTTTAGTCGGATAAGAAGTGGTGACATTAGGAGCCTTAGTGTTTACTTTGCTTGAAACAAAATTTTCGGTTTGTTGCTTTGTTAATTATTCAATTTGTTATTTACTTAGTATCCTTTTAAATTACTTTTTTAGCGTTAGGTAAAACCAAATCAACGATTCGCTTGCCATTTTAGTGTGCTAATTGCTTATATTGTCATTGAGTTGAAATTGTCAAAACATCATTGTGGGACGATACTCTATTCACTCTTTATTACTTGCGCGATTTTGTCCGCTTGCGAATACATGGTAAACTCCAGAGACACGATACGTCCCAATACATATCTCAATTCAACCTTGAATATAATATCAAGCAGATAATCGAACCCGGATACGTGCGCCTAACCCACACCTACCAAGAGGCGTCTTACCATCCAAGCTACTCCAAGGAAACGAGTTTAAAACCAACTCCATAGTGTTTATATCTATTATTCGGATTTGGAGGCTTCGCAATTCGTTTAAAATTGTAGAGTCTACAAATGGTTTGGCAAGTGTGTCACATCATAACATATTTTTGTTTTTCTATTTTTAAAAATTACCTTACTTTTTCTCCATCATTAGATATGAATTGTAGATTTAGGGAATTGCAGAGTTCTCAAATCCCTATTATTCACTAATTATATGTGCGTCAATAGTCCGCTCTTTAATTTGTTGAGCTACTATAACAAAGAACTTATGATTATAATGTATCTGTTTAGTGTTTTCACCATGCATAACCTTGGTTTTTATTTGAGCAACTAAAATTTATCTTGGTCCAAACAAGTACTTCCATTAATTCGTTGAATTGTATCCTATTTTTGGAAATAAAAATGAAAAATCCACCATGAAATTGGCAATTGTCCTCGTAGAGTGAAAGAAGCTCCACCATGTCTCCTCCCCTCATTTTCAACCAATCAAAGTCTCCTCCTACTTCGGTGGCAAAGACTAGTTCACTAGCCTTCCATACAAATATAGATACATATAACCCTTTCAAATCCACTTATACTCTATATAAACTCAGCCTTTGAATCCCCTCTTCATCAACTAACTAATCTCCATCTTTGCCAAAAATGACTACTCTCAAGAAGCAAGAGGCATCGCTTATTTTCTTCTTCACATTCTTTGCTCTTTTCTCGAATATCTACTCCTTTAACATTACCAACACGCTTAGCCAATACAGTGATTTCAGCTCCTTTAGCGACTACTTGACCAAAACCCAACTCGTCTCCGAAATCAACAGCCGGAAAACCATCACCGTCCTCGCCGTCGACAATGGCAACATCTCCCCTATCTCAGGACAACCAACGGATACCATGAAGAAAATCTTGAGCCTACACGTGATCCTTGATTACTACGATGTCCAAAAGCTTCAAAAGTTATCAAACAAAACTGCCAAGCTCACCACATTGTTTCAAGCCAGTGGTCAGGCCACGGACCAACTTGGGTTCTTGAATGTAACCATTATGAGCGGTAACACGGTTGCGTTCGGATCAGCTGTTAAGGGTTCGAGCCTTGGATCTAATTTGGTTAAATCGGTTACTTCTCAGCCTTATAACATCTCCATCTTGCAAGTTAGCAGTGTAATAATGCCACCGGGAATTGGTAATTCGAATTCGACCTCGAAATCACCACCGCCACCTTCCCAAGCACCAAGCGATGCACCACCGTCTAAGGCTCCAACGCCATCAAAAGCACCGTCACCTAAGAAGTCCCCACCAAGCGAGGCTCCTTCACCATCTGATGATGCGGACGCACCTTCCGATGATGCGAATGCTCCAACCGCTGATTCTCCTGCCGGGACGCCTCCTGCTGAAGCTGATGGCCCCGCTGCGGATACTCCGGCAGCAGCGGATGGTCCGGCGGCGGACGCTGATGGTAAATCAGCTGCCAATGCTGTTGGGGCTAAAATTGGTGGTTTGTTGTCGATCTTTTTGTTCACATTTTATGCTGCCGTTACCATGACGTGATTCAAGAGTTAGGGGCGCTAGAGGGTCTCGTGCATTTTTGAATTTTGTGATTGAAATCGCTTTGCTAATAGTGATGAGTTGCATGCATGTACGTGTAAGACATGGTTCTAATAACTTTTATGTTATTTAGGGGGCATTCTGGTGTCTCTACTACAAGCCTGAACTGGGCCCTGTATACAGGGCTTTGTTTGGAATAATGTTGCAAGCAACTCATCTAATGGGCTAAGCCCAACATAAACGTGTAATAGAATGATCATGCATCCAATAAATATCTTCTTCAAAAGAAATATATGAAAAAAATAGGGCATTCCATCATGATGAAGCTGAAACGGTCCACCTTCTATGGGCCTAGTGAATATTATCCACTTTTGATCGGCCTATACTAACCCACATAGATTTATTCTCGTGGGCCCTTTGGCCATGAAAATGCGTTCACGAAGTTGGGAGATATGATATATTATATTATACACTTCACTTCTTCTCCTCATCGATGTGAGATTTAGAGCACCGTTCGCTACTCAATAGCTCATCCGCGCCATCAAACTTGATATTTTAGAGATTAGTGGTTCCACCCACTTGATTCGGGTGCTACAAAAATGACCCAATTGAATTATTTGTAAGTGAGACATTGATGAATATCATTTATTTCGAAAGTATAAATCATGGCACTGACCTCGCTGGTCTAACATGTGCAGTTGCAAAATCCTCAACTCCCTCTCCAACTTTCAATTGTGTCAATGATAGTGATACTATAAATTTTCTAATAGAGAATCACGTACATGATAAGTGATTAAATAACTACGAAGCACAAAGTCAAAGCCCCATGTTGATGGATTATACATTTACACTACCATTGCAGCCATGAATTCCCATGCAAGCAAGGCTTTATTCTATATAAATTCCCCCCCTTGCCTTTACTTCAAGATCCAATCTCATAATTTCGAAGAATTTTAGAATAGATAGTCGGTGAATTAAATCATAAACAATGCACAAACTATGGACTAATACATTTAATTAATTAACTAATGATCTATATATTGGCCCATACTTCTGTTACATGATCATATTCATAAATACACCAGTTTATACATCTTCGATTCAATTGTTCAATCCCTTCATTGATAAAGATCTTAATTTTAACACTTTGGGCGATCAAGATGACGGTTAGAAAAATCTCTCTTCTTCAATACTAGTACATTTTATTTAAAGTATTTGATGATGCTTAATTAATCTTATAATAAAGCATATATATTTTATCAAAACTAATGAATTACTCATTGATATAAACATATCTCAGGTCACAGAGATGAGAGTGCATATGGATTGTGCAGGATGTGAAAGCCGGGTGAAGAGTTCTCTTCAGAAACTAAATGGTACATATATGAAGAGCAATCTTATACGGATCCCAGCGTTTTTAATTTGTCTCAGTTATCTCAAATGCTGAGATGAACGCATACGATTTTATATGGATCTATCATGTGGGGGCGCATGATTTTATATGGATCATGTAGATCCATCTCATTATTTGAAATAGTTGGGACAAAAAACATTGGTATCTTTAGTATTTTTTATGTATTAAAGCCACATTAGTCAAATTGATCGTAACCTTAATTTGTTTCTTTTATGCTTTTGTTCATAATCTGATCAAATTAGGTTTTGATTGCAAATGCAGGTGTGGATGACATTGACATAGACATGGCTATGCAAAAGGTGACAGTCACCGGCTGGGCGGACCAGAAAAAGGTCCTCAAAACTGTCCGGAAAACCGGCCGGAGGGCGGAGCTATGGCAATTACCATACAATCCAGAGCATCAAATTTTGACAAATCAGTATTACAGTCTCCATCAATGTAATGGTCCATTGACATACCATGCACCCCAACCTTCATCTTCTTACAATTACTATAAGCATGGTTATGATAGCAGTGATCCTGGGTATTATCGCTACCCTGCACACTCTACAATCTTTAGCAGTCAGACTGGTTCAGCATTCAGCGATGAGAACCCTCATGGATGTTCTATAATGTGAAGCTATTGAAAAATTAGGCTTGGTTTTCAATGTACTTTCATTTTCTTCCCTTTGTGGTTTGGGAGAGATTGATCAACTGTACTTCAATTTCCTTACGCTCTAATATATTGGCAATTCATTACATTTTCCTTATGGTGTGTTTTTTTTTTTTTTTTCTCCTTTCTTATTATTACCTCATAATAAATTTTTAAATCAGGCATTGTAGTGGCTCTGCCACTGTGTCGTTTGAAAATAAAGTAAAATATTGATTGTGTGACACATCGTATTTTGGACATCTCTGCCACTGTGTCGTTTGAAAATAAAGTAAAATATTGATTGTGTGACACATCGTATTTTGGACATTTGTGATATTAATTTTTGAGATCTCTATTGATCAAATAATGAATCATCTTGATAAAAAGTATCATTCTTTAGGGTCTGATTGGTTACCCTTGTATTATAATGATAAATTGTATTCACATTATATAATAATGTTTAGTTTAATTTTAACTTTTTATTTTTAATAATCACATTATCAATAGCTGACATATGTTATAAAACTTGTAATCACAATACCTGTCAAAATTTCGTATTCTGATTTATATTGTAATTGTATCAACCAAACGAGACCTTAGTGCATTGGGGGTTGGTTATTATGGGTCCTGGGCCACACTGTTTGGACGAGAGAAGTAGTATTGGGCCCCAATTTCATGATTACGAATGGGCCGTAGTAGGTCGGGATTGGACCAGGTCCAAATAAGGCAATACCATTATACCAACCGCGTACTGACTTTCGTGTACCCATGATCGCGATGTTTAACGAAAAAAGACGACGTTTAATTCCATTTTAGCTGCCAAAACGTAATACGTGGCAGGCATTAATTCGCAGCAAAAACCAGGAGTTTGTTTTTTTTTTGTTCCGTGTTTTTTTTTGGGTTTTCTTCTCTCACTGTGGAGCAAGAGCGAGTGTGAATCTGTTTAAGACCACAGAACCCTCACTGTTAAATAGTAAAACACTGACTTACCCTTCTTGCTCAGGGATCGTCGTCGTCTTCATCGGCCATGGCCTACAACGAACGTGACAGCTTCGTCTACCTCGCTAAGCTTTCCGAGCAGGCTGAGCGCTACGATGGTTAGAATCTTGCGATATACGCGTATATGTTTAGTTTTCTGTCTTTATATGCTGATATTCTTTATATGCTGATATGATGTTTTGAAGTTTGATTTCTGAGTTTTTGTTATATTTTGCTGCGGTGATTGATGACGGATTTCCTTCTTTTTTGGTTCGATTAGATGTGTTGAGGTGAATTTGACTTTCTTGAGCTAGTATATTAGCGAGTTTTTGAAAATTTACTTGGATTATTATCATAGACTAGTTGTTTTGACTATGATTTGTCTGTCTGTCATAGTACTTTGATCGATTAACTTTCCTGGAAATTTTACACTGAGAATTAGTTTTTCGTGGAAGTTCGTCTAGAGCCATGTTAACGTTAAGATAATTGGTGGATTTATATTCTCGTGATTGGAAGATTTGGTCGGAATGTCGATATTGTTAATGTTTTTGAGGGAATAAGCAAAGTTAACAAAGTTTACCGTTGTCTGTGTGCTGAATTCACTTCTGGTCCCACTAATTTTGACAGAGATGGTGGATGCAATGAAGAAGGTTGCCAAGCTTGATGTCGAATTGACTGTTGAAGAGAGGAACTTGCTCTCTGTTGGATACAAGAATGTGATTGGGGCTCGCAGGGCCTCGTGGAGGATCCTCTCCTCCATAGAGCAGAAGGAAGAAGCAAAAGGGAATGATGTAAATGCAAAGAGGATCAAGGAGTACAGGCAAAAGGTTGAAGCAGAGCTCTCGAACATTTGTAGTGATATTATGACAGTGGTTGATGAACATCTCATCCCTTCTGCCTCTGCTGGTGAATCAGCAGTCTTCTTCTACAAGATGTGAGCAATTGTTTTTTTTACTAGCCAGTGTTTGCACAATTAGATATATGAATTTAAGTTTTTGGAAGTTACTGATTGCAGGAAGGGAGATTACTACCGTTATCTCGCTGAATTCAAGTCTGGCAATGAGAGGGAAGAGGCAGCTGATAATTCAATGAAAGCATATGAGGTAGCTTTTTTCTTTCCATTTTTATGTGTTTATCTTACTCATTTTTATGAATTGTCTTTTCTCCTTTTATTTGTTGATGATATGTTGTGATGGGTCTCTCATTGAGAATTATATACGTAACTCAAGCCCTTGATATTATGGATCTATTATACTTGGCCAGTGTGCCTCGCTGACAGTCTCGGTGATTGTTCATGATCATGATACTTACGATGTGTATTGAATTTTTTAATCAAACTATGTTACTAACCTGAGTTTAAAAAGCCTCCTGAAAATATGGAATCCAGTGATTTGTAGACGTAGGCACGTAGCCTTGTTCTTGGGTGAACCACGTAAAACTTTTCTCTTGATCTTTATTTTCTGGTCTTGATACTGTCATATTCCAAACACTATTTGCAGACAGCTACAAGGGCTTCAGAGGCTGAATTGCCTCCTACACATCCCATTCGGCTGGGCTTGGCTTTGAATTTCTCTGTCTTCTATTATGAGATAATGAATTCACCTGAAAGGTTTGTTGGGTTTTTTTGAGGGGTGCTAATAGTTTTGAACTCTGTTCTCGTGTATTTCTGACTTGCCAAATCTTATTTGTTTCTACCCTCTTCAGGGCATGCCACCTTGCCAAGCAAGCATTTGACGAAGCAATCGCTGAGCTTGACAACCTCAACGAAGAGTCATACAAAGATAGCACCTTAATTATGCAGCTTCTTAGGGACAACCTAACCTTGTGGACTTCCGACATCCCAGAGGATGGAGGTGATACAGACCTTAGACATTCAGCTAGAGTATAATTTTATAATTGCTTTTGAGGATTGGCCTGGTTGTTACATCAAAATTGGATTCTGGCGGCATTTTTATTGCAGTGCTATTTTAGTTGCATGTTAGTCATCATTTCACATGGATTTGAAACCTGGTTTTATTATAATTGTTTGGAATGTCTGCTTGGATTTGACTGTCTGCGTATATCCTCCTCGTCTTTTTCAAAAAAGAAAATAAATTGAAATGCATGACATGGGGCTCTTAAAGCTTTCCTCGACTGAATTCACCCGTATGATAATTTATTAAATGGTGGCATCATTTTGTTAGGAGATATTGGCATCCATATGAGTGCATAAGTTTAGTTGCAATCTCATAGAAGACAACCTCAATAGAATTGTACGTGCTGATATTAGCTAAATAATAACGTTGCATTGCAAGTTAATTAACTCCAATCCCTTGGCTCCTTTTGATAGCCTGCCCCATATCGCTAACCTTCTTTTTCTTTCTCACTTGTATCCATGTTCTTACGTACATTTTTTAAGTAAACCCTTGGTGATGAACTTATTTTGTTTTAGTTTTTCTTTTTCCTCAACCCATGGAATTAGGTTTATAGTGCCATACCTAGAATCTGAAGAGTTTCCATATCCTTTTTTATTGGAACGAACAATCACTGTGAGTATAAAATCATGTTTCTACAGTTCATTTTGCTCACAAAAAGCTTTAGAAAACACGCTAAGTTAACTTTTAAAGTTAATGATAATTTATGAGAAGTCCAAAACCTAGATTTAATTTGCAATCTGAAAAGAAAACAGTTTCCAAATTTTCTGATTATTGGGCATTTACAAGCCAAGTTGTCTGTCTGCATTTTCCGTGCAAAATATTTTATTTATCCTCTTAAGGGTCTTGGGAAAGAGATATATATTTTAAAGGAGATGTTATAAATTTTCCCACATGAGTATTTTGTCCCATGTTGGGAGTTACTTGTACGAGGGATCCTTTCAAGATATGCGTAGTACACTCCACTTTTTATTGAACCATTAACACTGTTGATCTTGGCATAGTGACTGTTCTTTCTTCCAAGCAATTGTTTTCTTTTGCTTATACCTTCTTGCTGAAACAGAAGATGCCCAGAAGACAAACGGCATTGCAAAGTTTGGTGCAGGAGAGGATGCTGAGGTAGTTTATCATTAATTATTGGCCTTGGTATTAAGATGTTTTGTTTCTTTGCTGATTGTTATCTGGTACTTCTACAGTGAAGCTGATATGGCCTGGGGATTTCCAACTGTCCAGGGAAACAAGGGCCTAATGGGACCTGATAGTCTGTCTTGGTTTTAGTTGAGGATAGAGTTCATTTGGGTTTATTTTGGTGTATGTTTTTATTTCTTAAGTACCATACTTTATTGTGCATTCTCATAGCGTGCGTGTCTGTGAACATTCTTGGCGCTATTAAGAGTCATTCCTGTTATAGTGGATGGATTGTAGAGCATTGGCATGATTGCCAAGGGTCGTTCATACTTTGAGATTTAAATGTCACACCTCTTGAGGAGGAATTCTGTTTGTCCGGTCTTCCTCTTTAATTAAAACCTGAATCTCATATTATTTGGTTGCTTGTCTTCTTTCTTCATCCTCTCTACCGCAGTGATTATCTTCTTCATTTCTGCATCTGCCTGGGTGATGATGACTAGTCACCATGAGGTAAAGCTGATTTGTGAACTTTTTTTTTAATAAAAAGAGAGTTGTGTTTAGCATGTTGTACTGCAAGGTTATGGATAGGATGCGAGCTACGGATGCATTTCCTATTTCGGAGGGCATTTGAAGCCAGTGCATTCCAATGTGCGAGAGCGAGACTATGAGTCCAGTGCACAGACCCGTATTCTAAGCAGAGCAATTTGATTGAGTTGTTTGTCAATGCCTTTTGGGTTAGTCTGAAAGGACTTGGATACTTTAGCTTGGCTTTAGATTATTTTTTTTAAGTGCTAGTTAACGTAGCTTTGTGCATTGAGTGTCATTTTCCATCACATATCAAGTTTCTGGTATATGACAAATTTTAAGGTTGCCATTCTCCACCACTAGTAAATGTATGATTCAGCTTCTCCTGGCTGCTACTTATCAAGATCTATTTTGCTATTTTTGTAGCAAATATGTATAATTGATAGATGGTTGTCGTGACAAATTGATGGTGCCTGTATTAGGCTTCACTTTTAGGCCAAGTTTGGTAGGAAAGTTGACATTAGTTAGAGAGGGGATGGTTTGAGATGGTTATCATAAATCTTACATATTTTTTTACGAGAACCTTCCTCAATTGTTAACTAACAAGTTTAGTCAGATATCTAAAACACAATAAATAGAGTATCATTTTTATGGACAAAATTCTCTGTTTTTTTTTTTATCCAATTTCGACACTTTTAACATCGTTTTGGTACGGAAAAGACCCTCCTCCCAAACTTAATTTTATTGAGTTTGGTAATTTACTGAGATGGTGACATTGCCTTGCACATTTTTGAACTTGAATATGTATTGTCTTATCCCACCATGATGGTCAAAATTCTTTGAATTTGCCATTTTTGTTGGCATAAATTCAAACATAATAAAATCAACTTTCATTGAACTATCATAACCTTCCTTCTATTGGCTATAATAAGTCTAAACAAGAATCTGTTCTCTGTCTCTCACATATGAAAAGCTTCCACTTGCCCATTTGCAATTGCAATCTCTATTTCTTTAGAAAGACGAAAAATAATAATAATCTTATTTGAAAATTCGAACCCGTGAAATATTTCTATAAAACTTTTATTTCTGCCTTGTTTCTATTGGTCATTCACCAATATTAGGTAAACAGGCTGTGATCGAAAAGTTTTCTCAATTCATGTATATTATGAACCGAACCGAATAATTGGCTCGACAACGAAAAAGAAGAATTGAAGTGGGTTTTGGCTTTTAAACGCTTTCTTCTTTTTCGACTGAGAGTCAATGGCGAACAGCAATCTTCCTCGAAGAATTATCAAGGTAACAGCCATGATCTCTCTATCTTGATCTCGCCTATTTTGGTTCCCGTATCATTAAGTTGGTTTGATTTTTGATTTTTGTGTTATTTATTGCCCAGGAAACGCAGAGGCTTCTCAGTGAACCCGGTCTCTCTCTTTCTCTCTATATTCGTCTTCTCTCGATGTTTTAGTTTTGGTTGTTTACTGATTTTATGGCCGTCGTTGCTTCGCTATGTAGTTTTAGCGGATGAATTTTGTCGACTTTGATTTAAGCTTCGCCTAGTGTGATTTTGAAATCGTAGCATAGACTGGAGATTTAGGTATTGTTGAAGTCATAAACAAGAAAAATTGAACGAACTGCACACTCTCGTGAGAGGAGGGAAGGGGTTAGAGGGCTAGCTGATATGCTGAGATCCTCGGGTCCCAAAATTTCCTTGTCACGCGAAATATTTTGTGTGTTTTAGCCTTCTACCAACGAGAGAGGTTCTGATTCATGAACTGCAGATATGTATTTTAGTGTCATTGTGACTTCTCATGATTTTAAATCGCCAGTGTTCCCTTTTCAGTATCTTTAGGTCACTACAGTTGTGACTTTTCATTATTTTTTTTTCATATGTTGTTTGAGTTGTTCATTGATCATATAGATTAGTTGCATAGAAATGTAGGGTATAGAAGCACTTTCAATACAAATTAATTTGCCTTGTGGCTATCGCATTTATATCCACGTTTTAAACATCTTAGTTTCACCGTGCTTATTAGATTCTAAAGATGAATTGTATTCTTTAAATGCAGCGCCAGGAATTAGTGCTTCTCCTTCAGAAGACAATATGCGGTACTTTAATGTAATGATCCTTGGTCCGTCCCAGTCTCCATATGAAGGTAACTAACTAACAACTTTGACTCCTACGTCGAAGAACTGAAAAGATTGTCTGTTCATTGAATGCACCAATGAGTAATTACTGTTGTGACTTACTAGTAAACGTTATTTTCATTGTCTACAAGTAAGTGCTCTTGGATTTGTAGATTTGGGATGTTTGGCAATGAGACTGTTGATGATAGGTATGGTGATGAATTTCTCATGGAAGTTTTTTAGATACTGTGGATTTTTTAGAATAACTTGAAGTGAAAGGCAAAGGTGAGTTGGATATGTATATTGGAGGAAAAAAATTTGTAGCGGATATTCTTATGGTTTTCTATAGGATTGTTTGGAAAGATCAGAATGAAAGTGCTTTTGAGAGACAAAAGCCTTCCTTAGGAGATCTGAAGACTTGATGGCTTAGTTGTTTATCTACTTGATGCATTATCGCGTTTTATTGAGAATTTGTGATACATATCAAAACTGGGAAAGACATTATAATGTTTCCTATTACCTGGCAGGCATTGGACAATCAGGGGTGGTAAGGTTGTGCCACTGCACATAAAAACGATTTTCCTTGAGACACTTAAAATTAATCTGAAACACTAGGTAGCAGGACATTGAAAGATCAAACTAATTATCAGATTTCATTCCTTTGTCAGTTGTCCTGCAAATATGGTAAGATGGTCTTCTTAGGTTGAGTTGCATTGGACATATTTATTGTGATACTTTGTCATTGAATTAAGAATTTTCCTTTTAAGGATATATATAGCATCTCTTATTTTCATGTTATTATGCTTTATAGCTGGATAGAGCAGTTTTCTTTGGTTTACCGTAAATGTATGTTGTTGGGAGAGTTTGAATCTCTTTTGGAATGTGATTTGCTTGATTGGTGGTGCCTGGTGTATACCTTGTTGTGACCATGTCTGTCATGAGCCACATGTCAACAAGGTTTTTTCCCCAGGGGAGTAGGGGACAGTGTGTCTGCTGGAGGAATTATGATAGTTTTTTACTTTTTGACTCGCCAATGACTAATCTATGTAGAATTTTTTTATGATCATATTTTATATCCTTATCTGATGAAGCAGTTTTTGTTTCTCGTGCCTTCACTAGTTGGATTATATGATGACATGATTTTTTTTTCACATTTGTTTAGGAGGGGTTTTCAAGTTGGAACTATTTTTGCCTGAGGAATACCCAATGGCAGCTCCCAAGGTACCCTGAAGCTCCTGTCAATTTTTTTTCCTTCACACATTATAATTATTGGTTGAACACCCGCTAATCAGTAGTTAACTGCGAATGTTTGCGGAAATCAAGACTATTTTGTAGATTGTTTCAGATAGTTTCTTTGTTCGAAGATGCACTTCCAGAATCATTTCCATGTATATTATACCTGTCCAATTGAAGACAGAGAGGAAGTAGAATGTTAATAAATGGCAGTCATGATAATTTGTCCAAATTACCTTTCTTATCTTTGTTTTTTTTTCAGCTTCACACGACTAGCATTACTTTTAACCATGGTTCTCTAACCTTCATTATTTCCTCCCTAAAAGGTTGCTTGAAGCTTACACTCCTTTTATTTATTTGGTTTTTCTGAGTAAGAACTGTTCTATTATACAAAGTGGTCGATTTGAAACTCTTATTCCCATCATATCCATTTCGCCAATTAACAGATTGCTAAAAGGGGATCAGATTTAATAGAAATGGCTGTCAAGTTTATATTTTTATGCAAAAGAGGAATCAGTAATCGAGGAATTATGTTTCCCTATTTAAATTCATGGTGGTGTTATTGATTATACCCGTAAGGAACCGATGATTGGTTACGTGTTAGGGACTTTTTAGCTTGACTGTTAATCAGCCATCATCCTATTGCTCTGCTGGACAGTCACACGGTTTTAGTTTAACTACTGGTTTTCCATCACAATCTTCATTTTTATTCATGCTTTCGGCACACTCATATTGAACGTCTATAATCTTTTGTTTCATCTATTTAGTTGAACCTCTATAATCTTTTGTTTAATCTATTTAGTTGCTTTCTTCTCAATATACCTGCTTATAAATGTCAAAAAGAAGCTAAGATTCTCAATGTACATGCTTATACATGAGTTGCGGCTACTGAATATTATTATGACATAAAAACTTATTATGATTTACCATATCTTTGTTTATTTGATGTCTAACACATGACGTTGACTTCTGGCCCCGCTTTTGTTGTCCTATTCTATATTTACTTGTTTCAGGTTCGCTTCTTGACCAAAATTTATCATCCCAACATTGATAAGGCAAGTTGTATTTGTTGCATTTCCATATATCTTGCTTTCAAAATGTTGTTTGTTTTTCCTTAGTCAATTGTCCTTTTGCAGCTTGGAAGAATATGCCTTGATATTCTGAAAGATAAATGGAGCCCTGCCCTCCAAATCCGAACAGTCTTGTTAAGGTGACGTTCTGTATCTCGCAATCACACAACATTTGATCACAATAACAAAGAATTTTAAATTGAAGTTCAAAATTGTTTATGGTTGTCTGGTTAGTATTAAAGCATCTTATCAGACTGGGTCTTATATGATCTTGTATAAACTGCATATCAAGCATTGGATATACTAAAAGCCTGTGTTTCAGTTGTATTACTTGGAGCAACATGAATTGAAAGTAATGAGCATATTGCATGATTTGTTGACTCAGCATCCAAGCACTGTTGAGCGCTCCAAACCCTGATGATCCACTCTCGGAGAACATTGCAAAACATTGGAAGACCAATGAAGCTGAGGCTGTGGAAACAGGTTCTCTTATAATTTGACTTCTTGTGCATTTTCATACGTCCTCAGCCGTCCATCCTTCATGCTTGTTATTACTTAGACGTCTAATTTGTTCTTTTGCATTGACTCTATTCCCTGAAAATTACTCATATATTTAATCTGATCGATATGTTAAGCCCATAAATATTTTCTACTTTCTAGGCTCACAATTGTGTTTTACTGATTTATATTTCTTAACTGAATCTTGCAGCCAAGGAATGGACTCGTTTGTACGCTACTGGTGCATGATAATGAGAGTGTTGGTTTCTCACAAGTATCATTTCTGCTACATATCAATGCCAGAGCAAGTGTCTATGTTGGGTCTAAAATTAGAAACGAAAAAGAACAAAAAAAAATGAAAGACAAATTGTCGAAGTTCAATATTTCTGGAGTAGACATTGTCGAAGTTATGCTGGAGTTGTAATTTTGTCTAACAGTTCAAAACTGCTGGCTGATAATGGTTTTCATCTCTTGAAAGACCATCCTTTGAGAATTGTATGATAAATGCGTGTTTAATTAGCTCCGTCTGTGTGCCCTTTCAAGCAGTTTGACATGCTGAGAATGTGTTCCATCTCATGGTGTTGAATTTTTATTTTTTTGAACCGATTAGGCGATAACTCAATAGGCGTGTCTTTTGGAAAGTGTTTACACACACTTACTTATATAGAACTTATTTATATAAACTTGCACGCTGTCCTATAGTTGTTTTTGTGAAGACCCTCCTCTTTTCTTTTTTGGGTCTTAAATTCAATTAGATATTAACGTAAATAAACCATAATTGTGCAGCCCTACTCCTAAATAACGTGTCCTTTTACTAACGGTAAAAAATTCAAGGGAATTGACAAGGGCTGGGGGGTACATTCCATGCAAAGCGAAGAATGTTTCCAACCTTATCCTCTTGAACGATGGGGGTGTATTCAATTAAGCAAATCAGAAATGTACGAAACTAGAAGTCTCTCAAGAACAACCACCATAGAAGATGCCACAGGGCAGTACGTACAAAAAGGTAATTCCTAGCTACAAAACAGCGTTGCAACTAGAAAAACACATAAGAAATAAGACCTTGCACCAGATCAAAATCGCAGATCCATTCCAAATGCCCGGCAATATTGAAAATAAAAGTAGCAAGAAACACTTTCAGTGCTGAACGAGAAACGATCAAGGAAAGAATTCTTACCCGTTGAATTCAACTTGATCCAAGAGATACAAATCTTTGCTGCTTCTCTTCGTCTTTGGCCTCAGTTTCCCTGCTTGCTTAGTTAAGTTTCCAGAAGCCTGATGTGATGATGAAGCAACTGCAGCAGATCCATCAACGCCACTGCCAGCAACTATCGATTGCAAGTGTGGAGGATCGATACCTTGGGGAATGGAATTCCGAGCGTAAGAGTAAGAGACGTTATGTGCTTTCCACGAGCTTAGGGTTTGGATCGAAGACACACAGCATTCTTGCCACTTGATCTCGTTGAGGTCTGCAATTGCGTCCTCTAGAGAGATGAATCCGTACGGCGAGATGTTTTCTTCAAGTGTGGAGCGACATGGAGCGATTAGATCGATCGTTTCCAGGGCTTCAGTTAAATGCATCTGTAGATAGACCTGATTAGAACCTTGTTTGCAAAGATAAGCAGGACAAATATGATTATACGAATCACAACAAAAATTCACAAAAACATTGGCTGAGTTCGAGCTAAACAGCATCCAATGTATGATTCGTTAGCAACTCATAGAAGTTGAGACTTGAGAGAGAGAGGATATGTTTGGTCGCTCTAGAAAAACCAGGAAAAACAAGAGAAAATTCATGGAAGCAAACAGATTCCTAAAGTGAAGTGAAAACGGATGGCCATATGAATTTCTGAAAGCAACAGAGTAAGAGAAGCAGAAACTACGTAACATCAATAATAACTAATGAAAGTTTCTGGTTTCCTTCTTTTTTTTCTCGGAAACCGAACAGAGAATGGAAGTCTGATATCACCTTGGGTTTGTGCAGCTTCCTGAACCCGTGCATCCATATGATCTGAAATAACAACATCGAAACAACACAATCAGAAGCCGATGAACTTGAATTCGCGAGCTGAAATTCGAAAACTAGATCTAACCTGATTGAGCTGAATTACGGTTAGATTGGTTTGCTTGTGAGAGCGAAGGAAGTTGAGGTAGTCTTCCAGAGAGATCTCTTTTCGCGCTCTCATTTTTTGCGCTCTGTGTTTCAAACTCTTTGAATACCGTGAGGCCAGTCACTGTTTTTGGCATTTATAGTTGAGGCTTGACATGCGATGGAGAATTAGAGTTAGAGGTCATCGAGCGCGTCCTGAGTTTGTTATACGGTTAGTTGCCACGTCAGCAGCCTTTTTTTGAGCTCACTCTTTTACGCGTATATAAGAATTTGAAACTCACGTACATTTTGGACCTTGAGAGCCCATATCACATGGGCCTAAAATTGGACTTACAAGGCAAGTTGTGGGTGGCCCATTCTTGCTAACAAAAGTACAAAACCATGGCTTGTCAATTGGATCTAAACACTTGCCTTTCATCATTACCGGCCTGTTGTGGAACTTCACCATACGGCCCTATCCCTATAACCTCTGCTCCGATATCATGTAGACATTTTCGACCTAGGAGAGAGTCTATATTAGACCGTTCAAAAATAATGGCTTACAAGGCAAATGAATAGTGGGGTCAACGTAAATATAATCAATATTATCATGACAATAAAGCATGAGCTTTACCCGCTGAATACAATGACACCCTGTGCACAGTACATCCACAGAGCCGTTAACATGACCATCTCTTTGGTTATGTTTGCCAAGCATTTTGGTTTCCAATGAGAATCTTGAGGAAGTTCCCAGTGCCTCATATGGCTCTATCCTAATAATCCATGCCCACCAACCATGAAACTTCATATTCAAAACCTATAAGGCCTGCAAGCTACATACCCTGCCATAATTTGTCACACCACCTTGGACCTCATCTTTAGGAACGAGACAGTACCCGTCTTTTGAGATCTTTTTTGGTCACTTCAGACAAGAATGGCTGAATGGGTAACATTTGTCCGTACAATGGGTAATGTCCAACTTTGACATGTACATAAAAAGAAATATGTTGCATATAAAGTTTTTCTTCTAAATGATAAAAAGGAATGGAATGGCAACTTATTTGAAACAAATCCAAAGATGGAGTGATAATTTGAAGAATATGAATTGAAAAAGAAAAATCTACCTCTGCCATTGCTTCTCTGCTTTGAAAGTCTAAAAACTATTTGTGTAGTGGATTATGTAATAGGTAAAACTTATAATCTTGCGACGACCTGACGACTGAAGGTGAACACTCAGGTACTGTCAACTCCGTGGATTTGGGGTGGGATAGAATGTGCATTTATAGGCAATAACTCCTGACTGAATCTTCCAAGAACTGATGACTAGGGCAAATCATCTCCTTCACCTTGTTTCCATTCCTGTAAATCTTAAATGCTGGAACATCTCGTATGCTCTCCACTTTTACTAATGCTGAGATTTCATCCACATCAACCTTCAAAATAATTACAAAATGGAAACTGGTTAAAGAAAATAGCTAAGGATTCCATAATACAAGTTTACATATATACTACTTGCGCCAAAGATCAGTCCAATTCCATTTCATTCACAATGCCATCAAAGGTTGGTTCTTCATCATGTAAAAGAAATTAAGGAACAGAGTTAAGTCGAATCAGGTAAACTTACGCAAAACCATTTCAAGTATTGCGTAGGTGAAACGAAAGTATCAATTCAGGGAAAATAAGGGCATTAAGTTACATACCTTAAAGAAACTAACAGATGGATACCGAATAGATAGTATATTTAAGAATGGAGATATATCTTGGCATTGTTCATTTGATGCCACTTTAAACTGAACTATTGAAACACCTGGAAGTTTGAAGTTCTCGCTTAGCAAATGAAGCGGAAGGAAGAAATAAATGGATAGTTCTATATCAAGACATATGCATCAAGCTCACCAGATGACGATATTGCAGCTTTAAACTTATCTATGGTACGAATTTCCTCTACTTCACCACAAACTTTCATGTTATTCACATCCACTCCACAAGTTTTCTTCGATGCAATTTGTGCACGTCGTAATGATCCAGTGACCTCGTTGTCTCCAGGAAGCTCCTTCCTCAAGACCTCGTAATCTCTCACAGCTTCTGCCCAATGTTCAAGCTATAGTCCCACAAAATAAAGAGGGGCAAAAAGTTACATAAGCATCAGCTCATAAAAACATAGAAAATGAGTGTAGGTAGACAAGCAGAACAAATCATACAATTGGAAATTCACCTTTTCGTTTGAGACTGCCCTCCGAAGAAGTGCCTTGGTGTAGTTGTGATGGATTCTAAGGGCTTGATCACAATCCTCTATTGATTTCTCCCACATTCCGAGCTTAGACCAACAAACAGCTCTATTGCAATAAAGCACAGAGTTAAAAATATCATATTTGAGGCCTTCCCCATATGCTGAGCATGCTTCAGCATATCTTCCAGCATTGAACAGATCATTGCCACTGGTACGGGCTATCGCCACCATTTTAACATTGTTCAACACCTTTGCGATTTCTATATTGCTGTAATCGATTTGCCAGGCCTTCTCAGCCGCTGAAACTGCATTCTCAAATCTGCACCATATCATAATTGCATTCTCACAACACTAGAAAAAAATTGCAAATTGGAGATTGGGTTTCATGATTGAGACCTCACCTTCCAAGTGCCATCTCAACCTGGGCTCGGACATATAGCACATAAGCTTCGGGAACCATGCCAAAGAACTTGGTCTGTGCCGGAGGATAGGGTTCAAGTTTTGGAATGTTTGATAAAGTGGACTCTGCCTCTTCAATTTGATGAAGCTTCAAAAAGGCTTCAGCTTTGCAAGCAACAATCTGTAGATAAAATTCCAATAAGTTCAGACAATCCGAGATTAAAAATAGGAGTCAGAGCCAGTTGCATACCTGAGGAGAATAATCCGCACCAATTGTAATGGCTGCATCACCTTCCCTCATGTCACTCTTCCAATCCCCAATCTTCCTCGCATCAGCACATCGTTTCAGATGTTTCTCCAAAGACTGTAACTTATGCAGCTCTTCTGTATCTGGCTGTTGCCCATGAAAACAGAAATGGCGTCGTGCATCTTCTACCCAACCCAACCTAAATAGAAAGGAATCACAATCACTAGTTATGAACTGTACAATGTGAAACACCTTGAGAAAAATACAAGATACTTTGCATAATCACAAACGCTCAATGCAAAAAAGCTTATAAATAACTCAAAAAACTTATGATGAATCAAAGAATATCCAGACAGACAGATACTGAAACTATTGAATAAAGTAGCTTGAAGCACATAGATCCTGTCATCACTAGGTTCAGTGATAAATAGAACGAAATCTTTCAACAAAACCAGTAATTTGGGAAGAGAACGTCGAAACAGCACAGACCGATCTAATTCTTTCAAGAAACTGGAATACGAGAGCAAAACAGAAGAAGAGAGAATCACCAACTCACCTGAGATAAAGAGAGCCCAATCTCTGGTGTGCCCTGCCATAAGAAGGGTCCAACTTTACCGCCTCCTCACACTCCCTCACGGCCTCACCCAACCTCCCAAGAGCCGTTAATGCCGCCGCCCTATTGCTCCTGTATGTCGCGTTCTCTGGGAAGAGCAATATTGTCTTATCATACAAGGCCAATGCTTCTACAAAGTCTCCCTTTTTGTACATCTCGTTCCCTGCTCTCTTCAACTCCTCTGCATCGCCTCCTAAATTTCCTCCACTCCCCAATTTAGCTCTGCCGCCGCCGCCACGTATTATGCTGCCATGTCCGTAGTTCCCTGTGCCCGTACCCAACGTGTCCGTCCTGCTTTGGAGCCGACTCGCCAAGCCAGTCTTCAGGATCTTGCCAGATGGGCAAATGTTGCCACTAGGCAGTAAATTAGCGCCCGAATTTGCGTGAGCCGAAGTGGCGCCACTACAATGGCTGCCGCTAACGACACCGAAGCTTGAACCCGAATAGATCAACGGGGCTCCCGCAGAGACGGATCTCCGATGACCCGGTTTCAAATTGCGGGTATTCGCGCCGGATCGGGAAGCTTCGGGTGCTGCTGGACTGGTTTCAGACATGCCCGAGAGCTCCCCAAAATGGGTTATTGCGCCATCGTCGGGTCGTTTGGGCAATTGGGTGTTATTGCTGGATTTTCCTGAGACTGAAACGGACGAGCCCGAGCTGCTGCCGGAGCTGGTAACGCCATTGTTGACCGAAGCACGAGTCTTTAATGTAGATACCGGTGAACCACCCAGATCGAGTTCTCTATAGTCCGGTCTGTTCTTTTCATATACATTGTTGTCGTCCTCCTCCAGCTTGCAACTCAGTGAGCTGCGGAATCGAAGGGCTAAAGAATCGTACGTTGTTTCATCCTCTGCGGACGTTTCAGTACGTAACATTTTTCCGATGTTAATTTTTTTTGTCTCTTCAACCTTCCTTTCTTTCTCACCTTGTATCAAAAATGAGCTTAAGCCAAAACTGCAAGAAATGAAAGTAGAACCGGAGAATTTTAGATGAAGATATGCAGAGAGAGAATAGATAAAGATCTCGTGAAGAATCAAAGAAGAATAGATGTCCTCTCTGGATTTCTTGTTTGCTTCACGAGAGACACCTCTTCATCTCCATACCACTCTGTCTCTACTCTCTACGGCTCTCACTTACTCATCTTTCAAAGTCGACCTATTTCTAAAGTTTTTGTTACTACACTTGCGGTCAAAGTAGATGTCATTGATTGGGCTTGTTTGGGAATGTTGTGAGGTGTGATGCTATGAGTTATAAAACTGTGGTGTTGTAAGGTGAGTCGAAACGTAAAAAGTTGTTTGACGCATCACTTTTAAAATTGTGGTGCGGTGCGATGAGGTGCGTTTGACGTATCTAAATTACGGTTATATTAGATGACTAATAATATTAATATAAAATCACTTAAGGTTTACATTGTACATTAATCTAAAATAAAATAATTGACCTTATTTGATTACGTATGACAATTCAACATATATTGTAAGCGTTTGGGAGTGTTGTGAGATGTGGTGAGGTAAAAAGCTGTGGTGCTGTGAGGTGAATTGGAACGCAAAAACTGTTTGACGTGTCACAAAAGACTATAGTGCTGTGAGGTGCTGCCAAACTCATACAATATATCACAACTTCAAATGCCTTATGCCATGTCACTCTTGAGTGTATTTGGATGAATTTTGTGATCTTTGAAGCATTGATGGATCTTGCTATGGACATTCTTTCCAATTGAGTTGTTCCTATCTTGAAAATTGTTTTGTCCATTGGGCCTTTGTGAATATGGAACACTTGATTGTGGGGTATGAAATATGACTTGACTTTGGCATTTGTGGTTGTTTGAGATCAATTTGATTCTAAGTAGCACTACTTGAGCAATGAAAAAGAGAAAAAAAATATATATAGAAAAGAGAAAAGAAATAGAAAAGAGAAGAAATTGTATTTATAAATAAATGGTTTCTTTCATAAGTTTTCTGCTGAGTAACCGGGCCTCTTGCCTAGCAAGCAATGAGTTTCGCGTAAAAAGGTAGGAAATGAATGTTAGAGTACCTTGGTGACTAGTTTAACCTCGTAGCCTTTTTGACTTGGGTAATTAGATCCGTTGGGGTGTCTTAACACCTAGTGCCCTAAGCCAACTGGATTGGGAGTCATTGGTCGAAAGCTCGTTACATGAGTCATTAAGAAAGCTTAAGGAGGTTGAACATTGCACAAGTCACCTTTGAGAAGAAAAAGAAAGGAAAAAAAAATGTGAATAAGAATGAAGTTTGAATAAATGCTCATTGTATTTGTTTTTTGATTCTTATTGTTCTTGGAAGACTACATGGCCATTGTTTAGGTCACTTTGAAGCCAAATATCAAGTGAAATCCATTATGTGCATCAATTCTTGAATTTATAAGCAAAGTGGATGAGATAAGATTCTTGAAGGAATGCTTTTATTGGTTTGAATGTCCTAATGTTTGGTTTGTTAGTGTGGATAGGGTTGCAATTGTGAGTTCATTTTATACTCTTGTTGATGGCATGAATTTTGGCATTGAAGTTGTTTAATGTTTGTGTGTATCATTCTGGTAAACCCTCAGGAGACACAACTCCTCCTACTAGGGGCACCTAGGGGTTTAAAGGCTTGTGGCACATGCTAAGTGTCATCGTGAGCCCTACGAAAGTGACATAGATTAGTTGCTTATTTAGAGTAGGTCTTAGTTGTTTTATTTTTCATTTGAGCTTAACAGAAAATACTCTTTCCCTCCTTTATTCATTCTCAATTTGCTCGAGGACGAGCAAAGGTTAAGTGTGGGGGTGTTTGATGTGCCAAATATATTCATACATTTGCACATCCTTTACACATAAGTTCATCCCATTTTGAGTTGATTAAGAGTTGATATTGCCTAAGAAAACTATATTTGTATATTGTAGGTGCTAAGGCAAAAAATGGAGGAAAAGAGTGCAAAATGAAGATTTGAACTCCAGAACTGATTTCCGATCGATCAGAGCCATTCCCGATCAATCGGACCTGCCAAAACACTAAAAAACTCGTGGAGGCAGATTGTATTTCTGATCGATCGGAACAGTGTCCGATCGATCGGAGGTACTATTCACAGCACGCGCAGTTTCGCGAAAAAGTTCCGAATTCACGTGTTTTTAAGCCAAAACGACCCCAACTTGTTTTGAAAACGACATAAGAGTTTGGGGAAGTATAAAAGGGCATAAAATAGGGTTTTGGGGGAGTTTTTGGAGCTGAATTTCATTCTACCACCATTGGAGAGCTTGGAGGCCACCATTGGAGCTTGGAGAAGAAGAGGGTGTACAAGAGGGTTTTCTCTCTCCTTTTCTATCCTAGTTTCTATGGTTGATTTCCTTTGTTTAATGATGTATTTTGCTTCCATGAGTGGCTAGATTTCTTACTAGGGTCTTAATGTAACCAAACCTTGAAGATTCAATAAACTTGGTTTCCTTATTTCTTGATTTCTCTCTCTCTATTGATTGTCTATGGGTGTGATTAATGCTTTTGAATGTTTGGCCATCATTCAATTGATTTGCTGCCTAGATTGAGACCGGAAGGAGATATCTAGGGTTTGCCTCAAGCCATAGATGACATAGGGTGCATGAACCATAGGAATATAGGTTTGTGGCTTATGCAATCGCTAAATGATTTCCATAATTCTTAAAGGGTTTTTGATATATTAATCCGATTGTTAGGAATAACAGGGATTTATGTTGAAAATACGTTTGATGTATCTAGGAATAGAACATTGAATAGGTTAGGAAATCGATTGTCATTATAAAGAGAGGAATTAGGGATTAAGAGACCAAGGGAATTGAATTGGATAGGTGAGGTGACATTAAGTACCCTAGTGCTTTCCATCCTTGACTTCACACTTGTGTTTGATTTGTCTTTGTTCTTTTTAATTAATTTAGTTAAAAATCAAAACAAACCGCAAAATCGTTCCCCAATTTGCATAGTTGTTACTAGTTTGACATTGATCTTGATTGCCAACACATCCCTAGTGGAAACGATAATTTACTCATCTCTTTATTACTTGTACGATTTGTGCGCTTGCAATTAAATCCATATCATAAGCGTTTGGGAGTGCTGTGAGATGTGGTGAGGTGCTGTGAGGTAAAAAGTTGTGGTGCTGTGAGGTGAATTGGAACGCAAAAACTGTTTAACGTGTCACAAAAAACTATGGTACTGTGAGGTGCTGCCAAACTCATACAATATATCACAACTTCATAAACATTAAATAATGACATTCAATTTTAGTAATAGTGTAAATGAATTAAACCCTATCTAATATGTATCATCAACCTCTAATTGTTACACAATCCAACCTCAAACACTACAAATTAATATTCGATTTATTCTTTCTTGAAGCGTCAAAAAAATATGTTGGCATACGAAAGTGACTGAACATTTGCTTATATAATACTCGATTAGGTTATGCTAATAAAATGCGAGATAAATTCTTAACTCTTAACACAAATAACTGGTCAAAAAAAACTTGAGTCAACACCAATAACTATGAGAAATCAATTTGGTTTTCCATAATAGACATCTCTCCATTAATTTCAACTAGAGGCTACATGGTGTTGTGGTCTTTAAATAGAAATAACAAACTAGGGTTTGTAAGTTTCATTAAGACAATATTACTACTTTTATGCATGTACTTGTATATAGGTATTGATAATAATAGCCTCCACTACAAGGTGTTTATCCCAACAAAATCCAAATCGAGGCATTCAATTCCCCTTTTGAAGGTTGTGCTGGGACATTGGGGCTAATGCTTCGAGGCCTACACTCTCCATATGGAGTAATTAGGTTGCTAATTATGTGTGCTTACATGTAACTTTATTTAATTAAACATTTCCCTCTTCACGCCCTTCCATAGATTCTGTACTTGCCTATGTTTTTACGAGGATGACTCTTCTCTGTTAAATTACTAACTCACCCCAACCCCCTAGTTCCGTAAATTAATCTTTTTTTTTTTTTTTTTTGAACCTTAAATCGAGCTAATTAATTTGTAATTTGTAATTTGATTGCCTTTTCTTTCCTAAAAACTATATCGGGGTATTTTAGTATTTTTCGATCTTAACATGGTTATTGTCAAGAATGTGCTCAAGAAGAGTTGAAACATTTCCTAATTTGGAATTAATACTATGTAATTGATTTTTTTTGCTTGGAGAAAACCCAACACAATTATTCTCAGGAACAAATCAAATATTCGTTTATATAAAATAAAATTCACAATTACTTCAATTAGACAACCAACCCTAATATTCTAATGGTTAATGCTAATGGAATCCCATGTTTCCTATTATAATATTTTTAAGGATTATGATGGGCCGATGTAGATAAACAATGGCCTACCCTAACATATGCAAAGCTCTCTCTATATTGAACCTTAGAAATAATGTACAGTGAAGTGTCCTGCTCATGAATTTTTAGTTCATCAATCTTAATTTACTCTGCACAGCAATCCATGCATGTGAAAATAAGACTCCTAACTCCGCTTTGAAAGTGATCCGAAAGCCCACAAGATTAAAAAAAAGATCTAGATAATACTCCTAATTGGTTCAAAATTCTCAACCTTGACGACATGTATTTTTCTTAGGCTTAGAGATATAACCAACTGAGCTATTGCTTTGTGGTTATGAAAATTTTACTGTTGTACCTTCTACTATGAATGCATTTTAACATATAGAGATGTTTATATAACGGAACCAATTAGTTCTTTCATCTTTTACATTGACAGGGTCAAAGTTACCCATAGCAAGTGTGCATGTGATGAAAAGTTTCAGCCAGATTAAGTTAATTCTATAATACTGAAACTAAGTATTTGAAGAAATCAGCTACAAGTATGGAAGTCAAGTCGGAATGCTTTAAACATTCACGAATATTAAGCAAATTAAGCCTCCCCCGACCACAACTCCAAAACAGCATGCATTGAAGTAGGACAATACTTGACCTATATATATATATATATATATATAACTAGTTCCAGAGTTATCCTACCACTTCAACACTTCCTTGCAACAACAAGAATCATTGTCTCGACAACCTTTGCTGATACAAATGGAATACTTGAGAAACATGTGTTTGGTTTTGATCTTGATTTTGGGAACCTGGGCTTCTCTCGCCGGGTCTCGCACTCTCCAAGATACATCCATGCTTGAGCAATACCAACAATGGATGTCTCAGCATGGACGAGTGTATAAAACTGATGCGGAGAAGGAGCAACGCTTCAAGATTTTCAGCGAAAACGTAGCTCGTATTGAAGCTTTCAACATGGCTGGAAACAAATCTTACAGGCTTGGCATCAATCAGTTTGCAGATCTCACAAATGAAGAGTTTAGGACATCAAGAAACAGATTCAGAGGTCATTTGGTGTCCTCCAAGGATGTTGTTTCATTCAAGTATCAGAATGTCACTGCAATTCCATCTGCAATGGACTGGAGAAGGAAAGGAGCTGTAACGCCTGTCAAGAATCAAGACAAATGTGGTACGTACATATATATATATATATACAATCAAAATTTTATGTGAATTTATACGATACATGAAATTAATCGTCTTCTCGATCATTTCTTGGATTGAAATAATGCAGGATGTTGCTGGGCTTTTTCGGCTGTTGCAGCAGTGGAAGGGATTACTAAGCTTAGAACTGAAAAACTGATCTCTCTTTCTGAGCAAGAGTTGGTGGATTGTGACGTCAAGGGTGAGGATAAAGGTTGCAACGGTGGATTAATGGACGATGCCTTCAAGTTCATCATCAAAAACCATGGTCTCACCACCGAAAGAAACTATCCTTACAAGGGAGCTGATGGCAAATGCAACACCAGAAGGGCAGCCAACCCCGCTGTCAAGATAAAAGGTTATCAAAACGTTCCTGCAAACAATGAGAATGCATTGCTGAATGCTGTCGCCCACCAACCAGTCTCCGTAGCCATTGATGCCGGAGGCTTTGAGTTTCAATTTTACTTTGGTGGAATCTTCAAAGGAGTCTGTGGGAATCAATTAAACCATGGAGTGGCTGCTGTGGGTTATGGGGTCACCGAGGACGGAACCAAGTACTGGCTGGTGAAGAACTCATGGGGACCAGAATGGGGTGAGAAAGGCTACATAAGGATGCAAAGAGATGTGGGACATGAGGGAGGCCTATGTGGCATTGCTATGATGGCCTCTTATCCTACTGCTTAGAATTCAATCTCTTCTATATGCCTTTTGATCTCAGTAGAGTCAAGAGTATAGCTGCTAATGTAGAGAAAAGCTTGTTTTCCAAATTCATTTGAATAAGATGGCCTCCAATTTTCAATCCAGTAGTGCTGATTTAAAATCAAACACAAGAAAAACGGCGAAGACAAGAAATCACTAGTACTGATACAGAGCCTACCAGGAATGATTATAAAACAAAAAAAAAAAGAAAAGAAAAAGCGGAGAGTATGACAGATATCAAAAACTCTTACCATTACTGCCATTATTCATGGTTCAAAACCTTCTTCCCAGTTTCCAACTTAACTAAAGACAGAGGGGCTTCAGAGCAAAAGACACGCAATTTGTCACGTTACAAATACAACTGGATAAACTGGACCCATAGTTTTGTAAGCTACGGCATTCAAGAAAACTACATTCTCCATGGTAAAGCATAGTATGATTAGCTCAAGCTAAAGGTTTTTAATGACCTTTAACCGCTGGATTGACGCAACTCAGGACGCACGAAATCAGCATCAGGGGGAACTGATATGTCCACTGTAGGTCTCAACTGGGCACAGACTTCAATGGCTCCATGCACCTGATCTGATAAGAAGTTGCTAATGAGATCACCGTTAACAGGGGTACCACTGTCCACAGCCACCATGGCTTGTTGGGTAAGGATGTAATCGAAGCGTGGAGCCCATTTCCTCGATCCCAATCTTGCTGTTGTTGAGCAGTTGTCGACCATAAAAGAAAGCCCACGAGCATGCATAAAAGGATTCAAAGAGTCCACCGACTCGATCACACTTTCATTGATGATCTCAGAATATGAATGACCTTTCTTTCTTAAGATCTCAATCTGATATAGAAACAGAAAACGAAAACTCAGGCAGGAGTAAAAAACAAATATTTTTTTTTAACTTCAACATGCACAAACCTTCTTGTTCCAACCAATTCTTAGAGGGAATTCTTTCTTACGACAGGGATTTCCATTCCTATGGCTCAAGGTGAACTGCTTAGTTCTTCAAAAAGGTTACAACATTTTGTGCCCCTTATAATTTATAACTGCCTGGTTATTCCAATTTCAAATTTAATTAAGCCCAAATGATTTCGAAAACCCCCAGAAACTGGTGAAAGAGTCCGGAGATGTACATCATTTTTTAGCACTAACAAAATAATTACATTAGAAGTCACCAAGTGGCTACATCATTTATGTAGTGTATGTTTACTTAGCATCACAATACCCTTTTAGTTGTTTACCAGAGACAGTCCAACATACCTGGGCCATCATTAGCGCCACATAGACTCCAGCTGTGAAGGGGTGCAATGGCCCCAGATCACCTGCTGGCCGTACTGATCTGACTCGTTCACCAACTTTCCACATTCTTGTCTGATCGATCTTCCCCATTGGAAAGGCTGGAAGACCATCCTTTTCCTGTAAGAGAAAGGTATAATCCAAGTAAGCAGCCAACATTTCGTAAGATTTATGATCTAGAGGCAAGATAAAGACAATCTGTATATATCAAGCAATGAGCAATCCAAATAGTACAATACTATCAGTAGCAAGAAACAACAGGACACTAATGGAAACCAGAGCAAGACATACATAAAAGCGGCGCCCTGCTAGTACAACACTGCGGATCTCACTACCACAAGCTACATCTTCATAGCACTCGTACAAGATGTCCATGAGTGGATAATATGATGCACTGTACGCAATCTCAAAATCCCTCTTCCCCTCTTCTGACAAGGAATTGTAAACAGCCAACATGCCCTGTTGGGGAAACACACATGATTAAGAAACCCGGGAGAAGTAACATGCAATGAGACAAAATCATAGAATTTGATCATAACGCAACCTGAGTTGAGATGGTCCTTGATATATTTCCCGTTATGCATTCAACAGTGTTCTTGTAAGCCGTTTCTTCACTCATTCCATGTTCAGTGAATCTTCTGAATAATGACTCCACAATTCCATGAACAGCACCAAGTAAAATGCCTACAGAAAATACCAGTGTAGGTAATGAGTCAGATTCAATCACTAAATACAGGGGTAGGGGGGGGGGGGGGGGCCCGCCCCCAAGATGGCATGGAGAGCTACACTCACCCCGCTCCCCAAAGATGTCACTCTTGTACTCCTGCTCCAGTGTAGTCGCAAATGTAAAAGGAGAACCAAGGGCCACCGACCACCCCAAGGCAACATCTGTAGCTCTACCATCTACATCCTGTATGCAATGTCAATATTCACCATCTTAGATCTAGTGCAAAGAGCCCAAGAATATTTGAGGGATATTGGGAAAGAGTGAGCAGAGAGAGGAAGGGGAGAGACGGAAAGAGAAACCTGGTGGACAGCAAAACTGGCATTGATTCCCGCACCATTGATCTCTTTGCCTTGAACGTAAAGCCTCCTCACAGATGGACCCATTCCCTTGGGACACACAGCGATAACACTAATATTCTTCGGGAAATCCAGTCCTATTGACTGTAAATGCCCAAGAAGAAATCCATGAGAAAGCCCAAGTATGCTTTTCGGCTTCATGTGGGAAAATATTTTTTCATAGTTATCAGCCTGCAGCACCAAAAAAAGAATTATCACAAAATTAAAAACCATTGAAAAAGGAAAATGGAAAATTGAATATAACTAGTGAGTAACTCTGACTGGACGAATGGAACTTCACAGCAAGAGACGAAGGCATGGAGAAAAAGTACAGAACTTATTACCTTGAAAAGTAGCCAATGTATTCAAGAGGGAAAAATTGAAGTACATAACCAACCAACCTGTGCAGCATCAGAGATCAACAGCAACACAAGATCACTGCCAGAAACAGTTTCCCAGATGTCACCCAAAGTCCCATTTTCTTCAGTAAAACCAGCAGCACGAGCATCAGCAAATGAACGAGAGCCCTTTCTTAGTCCAATCTAAGTCAAGAAAAGCACCCACAATAAATAAATATATAATCACATAAATTGATCAACCAAGTATAAGCAAGATGCCAAATTGCTAAAGACTCGGAAACAAAACAAAAATGTCCAACTGTGTGCACACTGCACATGTGTACATATATTTTAAAAAGGAAAAGAAAAAAAATATACCTTCACAACAACATCGGACTTAGCCTCAGCGAGAGAATCCCTTAAGTTCTGGGCTTGAGCAGGTCCCTAAAGCAACTCAAAAACAATCATATTCAAGGGGAACATGAACGCTACTCAATGAAAAGACTATTAGGTGTTACAGTAAGAATTAGAAGTCCATACAGCTACTTTTAGAAATTGGCATACATATTATCCCCTACTCATAATTCATAAGTTCTATATTTAGTCACGAAGACTAGATTGTTTTTTCCCCAAAAAGAGTTATTAAAATACTAATTCAACCAGAAACCATAATTAATGGGCTTGTTTGTTACACAATCCCTCGCATAAAGTTATTGGATCAGTTGATTGAGCTGGTAGAAATAAAGAGACAACGTACTTAATTACAAAATCAGAGCAAAGCCACAAAACTGAATTAGAACCAAAAGGAACAACTCAATATAAGGCCATGAATGTAAACATCCAAAAACCATAGTTAAGACATTCACCTGGGAACCCCAACCAATAACTCCAATCTGCTTAATCCCCTTCAATGCATCTGGCAGCAAAGGGAATAAATCCCTCCCTCCCCTCACAATGTACTGAAATTAATCACTAAAAATCATTAACAAATATACTTTATAGAAAGATCTAAAATTTACAGGAGAACAATATGTTAAGCAAAAAGAAATACACTAGGCTAAATGTAATAGCTTAAAGGAAAGTGAAAGTAACTTTTTTTAGTCTTTTAACAATATCATATCATACAAAGAAAAGGCCGAAAATTTCCAGTTCTGTTCTCCTCATCTCGGATATACTGTACATAGGCATACCTCGTCATGACCGGAAAGGGTGACCTTCTCTTTCTTAAATACAGAGGTCTCGAAGTCCAGCGAAGTCAATGGCTTCACGGAAGCAGGTACAGACACCATGAGAGCCGATCCGTTTCCCCCTCCAACGCAGTGGCTTGCTCTCAGTGGTTTCAAGGCCCTGGAACTCGAGGCAAGGGACCTCAAACTGACGGCACCAAGACTGGCTGGGCCTTTTAAGGCCTTGGATTTGGATGATGAAGATCGAGCAATAGAGATGGCAGGAGAGATAGAAGAGGTTGCTGCCGTCATTTAAGTCGGTACCAGAGGATATGACGGAAGCGGAGGAGAAGTGTTGGTACGGTTTTTATAGTGACGTTGGGCCATGGGCCAGCATTTCGGCCTTGTAGCGAGGAGGGACTGATCGAGTCCGGGCTCTTTAGTCTTTACATAGTTAAACAACAACAAGATTGGCATTGGGCCATGGACCGGCCTCTTTACATAGTTTATGAATTGACCCCCTCAAATTACATCTTTAACCCCCCTTAAATAAATGCCTAACCTGGTAGTTTTGCCATAAATAATTGCTATAACACACTTGCAGCAAGAAATTAATCAGTAACCAACTTTAATTGAATATGGAATTACACCATGTGAAGCAATTAATACGTATTCCATATATTTGACTCTCATTCATTAACTTATATTTGACAGTTACATGAATTTTGAGGTTCTGTAATTCTATATAGTTTACAATTCGTATTTAATGGTGGAGAAAAAAGTCAGACCAGTTTTTAAAATGAAAAAACAAAATTGTGGTGTGGAGTGGTGTGATGTGTCATACTTCTTAAACCATTTGATTTAAATAGTAAACTCTACAATTTAAAACGAATTGTGAAATCCTCATATCTTAGTGACGACACCACCCCTAAGCTGCTGCTTTTCCACTTAAATAGAATGGTGAAATAGATTTGGTCCAACCAAACTAATGAATTTCCCATAACTTTCATGCGATTTCTGCTTAGATTAATTGAAAGTTCACAAGAAAGAGGGTATACATCAGGTTTGCTTTGATATGGTTTACATGCATGTGAAAAAGACAAAATACAAATAGAATGTTCCCACTCCTAAACCGTTGTGCTACAGCGTCTTCTATCAACTTATTTGCTAAATATAAATACAAATACGTTACTATGGCCAAGTGGCAATTCCTAGAAGAAACAGGGTGTCGGCAAGCCATCTTGCCTCACCCGTTCTAAGGTAGGAGTATAGATAGAATACCTGCGCAATTAAGAAGGATGTGAAATTTGAGTAACCCTAAACCTGAACCCCCGCTTGGCTTGGCCTCTTCCGAGTCCTACATATGGATATAGCCACTTCTGGCGAAGAAAACTGAAGGAGATTTAGAGTGTGTTTGGATTGAGGGATTTGGGGGGAAGGGAAGGGAAGGGAAGAGAAGGGAGGGGAGGGGGAGAGAAGGGAAGGGAGGGGGAGGGGGACTATTTTTCCCTCTCCCATGTTTGGATAGATAAAAAAAAGAAGGAAAAAAAATTTGTTTAATTTACAAATTTATCCTTATTTTTATGTCAAAATATTATGTACAAGGGTAAAATAGATATTTAACTTACAAATGACTTAATTAGTAATTTCTTCCCTCCAAATGACTCCATTTTGGAGAGAAAGAATTTTAACAAAAATTTAATGAAATCTTCCTCCCAAATCCCCTCAAATCCCTCCCCTTAATTTTTAATAAACTATCCAAACAAGGGAATTGGAAGGAAACTCTATTTCCCTTCCTTTCCCTTCCCTCCAAATCCCTCAATCCAAACACACTCTTAGTAGCAAAATAAAATTGCCAATAAAATCGCTATTTTAAGGATTTCAATGACTCTGTCCGCGTATGGCAGTGATCTTGAGATGGAGGCGATTCCACCATTATTCTGCTCGGAACATATAGACTGGGCATTGGCTTCAATGGCTCCATGCACATGATCTGATAAGAACTTGCTAATGAGAGAACCGTCAACAGGGGTACCATTGTCCACGGCCACCAAGGCTTGTTCAGTAAGGATGTAATCGAAACGTCGAGCCCACTTCCCCGATCCCAATCTTGTTGTTGTTGAGCAGTTGTCATCCATAAAAGAAAGCCCACGAGCATGCATAAAAGGACTCAAAGAGTCCACCGACTCGATCACACTCTCATTGATGATCTCAGGATATGAATGGCCTTTCTTTCTTAAGATCTCAATCTGATATACAAACAGAAAACGATAAATCAATCAACAGTATACAAACAAGTATATTTTTCAATTTAACATGAACAAACCTTCTACTTATTCCAACCAATTCTTAGAAAGAATTCTTTCTAACAACAGGGATTTCGATTCCTATGGCTCAAGGTGAACTGCTTAGTTCTTCAAAAAGGTTACAGTGTAGTGTATGTTTACAAGTATATGTAATGTAGTGTATGTTTACTTAGCATCACAATTCCCTTTTAGTTTTTTACCAGGGACAGCGCAACATACCTGAGCCATCATTAGCGCCACATAGACTCCAGCTGTGAAGGGGTACAATGGCCCCAGATCACCTGCTGGCCGTACTGATCTGACTCGTTGACCAACTTCCCACATTCTTGTCTCATCGATCTTCTGCATTCGGAAAGCTGGAAGACCATCCTTTTCCTGTAAGAGAAAGGTATAATCCAAGTGAGCAGCCAAAATTTAGTAAGATTTATGATCTAGAGGCAAGAAAAAGACAAAAACTATGAACATCAAGCAATGAGCAATCCAAATAGTAGAATAATATCAGCAGCAAGAAACAACAGAACACTAATGGAAACCAGAGCAAGACATACATAAAAGCGGCGTCCGGCTAGTACAACACTGCGGATCTCACTACCACAAGCTATATCTTCATAGCACTCGTACAAGGTGTCCATAAGTGGATAATATGATGCACTGTACACAATCTCAAAATCCCTCTTCCCTTCTTCTGACAACGAATTGTAAACAGCCAACATGCCCTGTTGGGGAAACACACATGATTACGAAAAGAGGGAGAAGTAACATGCAATGAGACAAAGTCATAGAATTTGATCATAACGCAACCTGAGTTGAGATGGTCCTTGATATACTTCCCGTTATGCATTCAACAGTGTTCTTGTAAGCCATTTCTTCACTCATTCCATGTTCAGTGAATCTTCTGAATAATGATTCCACAATTCCATCAACAGCACCAAGTAAAATGCCGACATAAATTCCACCGCTCGTAACGAGTCAGGTTCAAGCAATAAATATATACAGGGAAAAATGGCATGGGCAACTACACTCACCCCGCTCCCCAAAAATGTCACTCTTGTACTCCTGCTCCAATGTAGTCGCAAATGTAAAAGGAGAACCAAGGGCCACTGACCACCCCAAGGCGACATCTGTAGCTCTACCATCTACATCCTGTATGCAATGTTGATATTCACTATCTCAGATCTAGTGCAAACTGCAAAGAGCCCTAGCATAATCGAGGGATATTGGGAAAGGATGAGTGGAAAGAGGAAGGGAGGGAGGCAGAAAGAGAAACCTTGTGGACTGCAAAACTGGCATTGATTCCCGCACCATTGATCTCTTTGTCTTGAACGTAAAGCCTCCTCACAGATGGACCCATTCCCATGGGACACACAGTGATAACACTAATATTCTTCGGGAAATCCAGTCCTATTGACTGTAAATGCCAAATAAGAAATCCATGGGAAAGCCCAAGTATGCTATTCGGCTTCATGTGGGAGAATACTTTTCCATAGTTATCAGCCTGCAGCATAAAAAAATCAGCATAAAATTAAACCATTGAAAAAGGAGAATGGTAAATGGGATGAATAAGAAAATATATACCTCGGACATATGAGCAGAAAACAAATGTCAAAACAAAGGAGCAAGCAAACAAAAAATAAAGAAGTTGCTTGGTAACCTATCAAGTTCAGAATTTTTTGCTCAGCATGCTTATTTTATGGAACAAAAAACAGTCTCACATATTATGTGAGGTAAGGTCTGTGTACGGGTGTTGTTTACCATGCCTATTTATAGGGGAAAAAAATTAACCACCCTTTGCTTCTTGAAAAGAAATTTGAAAAAGAAAATACTGAAATACTGTATGCTAGAGTAATTCACAGTGAACACACGGTACACAGTGCAAAATATACAGAGCATGACAGACAATGGTGAAAGTTATTAATGCTTGGCTTCACTTCAACCTTCTATCAAAATTTTCACTCTTCCATAAATCAAACTTGCATATTTGCACAGACAAGAGACAAGAAAAATAAGCAATGCAAGTTCTCTGGATAATGTTTCAATTCTAAACAAGTTAACATTACAAGCAGCAAGATGGTAAATTGAATATAATTGGTGAGTATATCTGACAGGAAGCATGCAACTTCACATTAAGAGACAAAGGCATGGACAAAAGTTGCAGACTTATGACCTTGAAAAGTAGCCAATGTATTCAAGAGCGGAAAATTATAGTACATAATCAACCAACCTGTGCAGCATCAGAGTTCAACAGCAACACAAGATCACTTCCAGAAATAGTTTCCCAGATGTCACCCAAAGTCCCATTTTCTTCAGTAAAACCAGCAGCACAAGCATCAGCAAATGAACGCGAGCCCTTTCTTAGTCCAATCTAAGTCAAGAAAAGCACATATAATCACCGAAATTGATCAACCAAGTATAAGCAAGGAGCCAAATTGCTAAAGACTCAGAAACAACATAAAAATGTACAACTGTGTGCACACTGCACATGTGTAGATATATTTAAAAAGGAAAAAAAGATACCTTCACAATAACATCAGACTTAGCCTCAGCAAGAGAATCCCTTAAGTTCTGGGCTTGAGCAGGTCCCTAAATAAAAGGTGGTAACATCAACTTGATATGCTAAGCAACTCAAAAACAATCATAGTCAAGGGGAACATGAACACTACTCAATGAAAAGACTATTAGGTATTAAAGTATGAAATTAGAAGTCGAAAAGGCTACTTTTATAAATTGGTTAAATAAGATGTCATCCCCTGCTACTCATAAATTCTATAATTATTCGGGAACACTAAAAAAAAATTTTCCCCAAAAAAGAGTTATTCAAATACTAATTCAATCAGAAACAATAATTAATGGGCTTTTTTGTTACATAATCCCTCTTATGTTATAACAGAAAGCATAAAGTTAATGGATGATGGATCAGTTTATTGAGCTAGAAATTTGCGCATAATCTGTAAGAATGAAAAGATAACGTACTCAATTCAAAAAACAGAGCAAAATCACAAAACTGAATTAGAACCAAAAGGAACAACTCAACATAAAACCATGAATGTAAACTCCAAACACCATAGTTAAAACACTCACCTGGGAACCCCAACCAATAACTCCAATCTGCTTAATCCCCTTGAATGCATCTGGCAGCAAAGGGAATAAATCCCTCCCTCCCCTCACAATGTACTGCAATTAAGCATCAAACTGCATTAACTAATACACTTTATTGAAAGATCTAAAATTTTCAAGAAACAACTGCAGCGCGGGAGCTCGCTAATCACATATACTAATACTATTCCGAACAATTTTGAGTTAAGTGTAAATTGCAAAAATAGAAAACGAATACTAAATACAGGTATACCTCGTCATGACCGGCAAGGGTGACCTTCTCTTTCTTAAATACAGAGGTCTCGAAGTCCAGCGAAGTCAGTGGCTTCGCCTTCACGGAATCAGTTGTCATGCTGACTCTGAGGGCCGAGCCATTTCCACCTCCAACGCAGCAGCTTGCTCTCAGGGGTTTCAAGGGCTTGAAGCTCGAGGAGAGGGACCCCAAACTGACGCCAGCAGGAGTAGCTGGGCCTTTTAAGGTTAAGGCATTGAATTTGAATGATGAAAATCGAGCAGTAGAGGTATAAGAGGTAGCCGCCGCCATTGCAGTGTTGAAGGAAGCGGATCAATGCAAATTTGGTAAGTGTCGCCTTGTTGGGATCGTTTTTATATGGAATGTTGTTATATGTGTCAGAGGTGCCTGTTAGGCGGCTTCTTCAGGCTATTTCTTACATTGGACTATCCGCGATCGCGTGGTCGCGCCCCGTCTGACGAACGAGAACGTAAACGTGGTGTTGGATCATGGTTTCAGCCCAATTTATGCTGACGTGGTGCACATGACCGTTGAATATTTAACACGTGGAAAATATCCCAGTAAAATGGCTCTCTGCAAATAAATAAATGTGACTGGAATTAAATAAATCTCATATATTTCTCTTCTTCTCTACAAATCTGGAGATATTCAGTCGGAGTAGGGTCGCCATATATGTATAGATCTTCACTCTTCAGTTGGAGTGTCGCCAGATTTGTAGAGATCTTAAGTCGCCATAGGTTTCTCTTCTAACTGGGATTAAATATATCCCATAGATTTGTAGAGATCTTCAGTCGAAGCGTCCTCACCGGAGACATTACTCCTGGTCGTCGCCAGATTTGTAGAGATTCGTCCCTATCACAGCCACTACGCCTGGTCATCACTGTCCTCAGCTCATCGGCAGAGCTCGGTCTCATCGAGACCTACAGAGGCTGCTCCGTCTGGCTCCGCCTTTTCTGTTCCGATCTATCAAATCAGAGGATGCAGCTTTTTTCGTTAAGACAATTGTGAAAAAGGACAAAATCAGTAAGATTTGTTCCAATAAAAACGCCTGAAAGAAAAATTGAAGAATAAAGACATAAAATTTTAAATTATTTATGTAAACCCATCTTATTTTGAAAAAATTATTTAAAAAAGACTGGTTCATTTCTCTCAACTTCAGTATTCGACTCTTTTTTTCCTTAAACAAAACTTTAAAATGATTTTCTGTCATAATAAATAATGAATTTTTTAAAAAATTACATATTTTAATTCAACATAAAAAGTCTTTCAAATAAGATTACTCATCGATATAATTTGAAATGGAAAAAATATCATCCATTCCAAAATATGAGTATATAGCATAGAATATATGTGCACTTAAGAATGATGTAAAATTTGAGTAACCCTAAAACAAACTCCAAAAAATATGTGGAGTGATACAACACTCCAACACTTAAGTTTGTTGCTAATGAGTCCTTTTTGAAAATAAGGCCTTGTAGGGATGGATAAGCCACGATATAAGACGCAATTTGTAGCTAACGCCTAATGGTTTCATGCAACTAGAGAGAGTCAAGCTTTGGAGGCTAAATTAAAATATGTTAAACCACATATCCCACATAAGTTGGGAATGTCCTAACCGAAGGGTATATATGGGCAAGCCTCTCCCTTACTAATCAATAATGTTTTTTTTTAACCTAAATGAGTTGGACTTTGATCCATATTAATTGAGTTTTGACATAGTGAATTAGGATTCGACCATTAATAGTTGGGTTAAGAAATCACAAAGTCATATTCACGTGAATCGAATAATCTAAAAGAGAGAATATTTTCGTTTATAAGTTGTTACTTTAAATAATATGTTTGTATGGTGATTGGTGAGTGGTGAGTGATGAGAACAAGGTTTTTTTTGAAACTAAAAGAGACGAAAGAGCATATACGATAACAAGGCATGGAGGCTCTAGATGCCAAATTAATCGAACCAAAAGACGATTCAAACGCTTGCGTTTATTTCTTGTCTTCTAGTGAGAGTTTGGGGAAAAATTGAGGGCAGAAAGCAATCAAAAAAATCCAGTGGGATTAAGTTGGCTTCCTTCCCATCCACGTGTAAGTATTTTATTGGTTAACCTTAGATACTACTGTATGACGTGGCGATAGAGAATTGACTTCATCACCTCAGCCGGCATCTCCGTCCCCAACCGCTCTACTCTAGTCTCTAGACCTGCTTACCTGGTTGTCTCCGAAGCTTCAATGGCCTTGTCTGTACAAGCCCAAAGTCTCTCTTATTTATCTACAGTAAAAATTACTCCTAACATCCATGAAAGAACAGTATCAAGAAGAAGAGATTCAGTGGTTGTTAGGATGGCTGCGACTTCTTCTGAGGTGGCTGGAGGTTATGAAGAGGGACAGCTTGAACGGCCCAAGTGGGCTGGTGAGACACCTCTCTCTCGCTTTGTTCAAGCTCTCATTTCCTTCAAGCCTCTTTATTCTATACTCAAGTTTGGTTCCAGACAAGTTTTTATCAGGTTCCCTTCTTTTCCCTTTACCCTTTGCACTTAAATGCCTGAGAAGTTATAGTGTTTGACTGAATGTCTATGTGGATCTGTGTGTTATTTTTGTCGAGGAAATTTGAAAGGATTTGTGGGTTTTGGAATTTTGACTAGAAATAATTTGGTGTGTGGAACAGTACAGCAGAGAAGAAGGACATTCCATGGAGAGACATGACAAGGGAGATTCTGGAATCTGATGTTTATAAGGAGTTAGAGAGTGTGCAGAACCCTTCAGTTATATACCCAGATTGTAAATTCTCTTGAACTTCTCTTCAAAATAATAAGAAGAATTCAATTTCAGATTGAGAAAATGGAACAATGGTCTTTCTGCTGTTATCTTTATAAGTCGCGTGGAATTTATGAATTAACGGCTTGTTTGCAGATTATCTAAATCCTTTTCATGCATATGAAGAGGGCAACCTCTCATGGCTGGTAAGCAGATGTCTTCTTTCTCAATTCTGTTGAATTTGCATTTGACATGTATTTCAGCAAAACAATAAAATTATTTTGCAGGTGAAGATTCTCTTCAATTAACCTGCATCTTTAACATTTAATAATGGTAGATGTATTTTCCATGGAAGTTTTAAGAAACAATGTGTAATGTGTAAGTAATTGTAATGGAGTCTGGAATTTATAGAGTATTGTTTATGAGAAAGAATGTTCTATGCATGTGTTACGGCAGGCTGCAGCAGAAGCAGAGGTTGCAACAATGTCGATGGCGATGCGAGCAATACCTGATGCTTCTTCACTGGACGAAGCCAATCAGATAGTGCGTGGGAATTGGCTTCAAGCAATCGATCAACACCATTTACAGTATTCAGGGAATTCTGGGATCAAAGATATTTTAGATATTGGATGCTCTGTTGGTGTGAGCACTAGATTTCTTGCTGACAAATTTCCTTCTGCTAAAGTAACTGTGAGTCCAAATTGATTTTTAGTTCACTGATTGGACTATCCTAAAATTTTATGATGAGATGTATACCACTGATATATTCTGTTTCTCAATACCATTGCTCTAGGGCTTGGATCTATCACCTTACTTTCTTTCCGTAGCGCAATTCAAGGAAAAAAGAGCCACGAGAGAGAATCCAATTACCTGGATACATGCCAATGGCGAAGACACAGGCCTTCTGTCCAAATCATTTGACCTTGTCTCCATTGCTCTAGTGGTATGCAATCTCATCTAATATGGTATTCCTCTTGAAGTTATTGAAAAGATTCAATGAACTGATCATTTTGTACTCTTAAAGAGCTATTTTGGGCAGTAAATGAGAGTCCAGCATCATGCTTAACACTGCTAGATACATTGGCAAATACTCATGCAATGTCTCAGGAGTCAGGGCTATTAAATCTCTCTGTAACATAGCTTAAAGAACTATTTAACTATGGCTGAACTTCTTGGCATACGTAAAATTTTCACTGACGTGTTTTCTGTGAGAACTCTTACTGCGAAATATCCTTCTCCTTAATTTATATGCAGTTTCATGAATGTCCTGAAAGAGCAATTGTTAGTATCCTAAAGGAAGCATATCGCCTGCTTCGACCTGGAGGCACTATTGCTTTGACAGATAATTCGGTAAAATACCATACCTGTTTAGTTCAATAATAATAACAGTATTTTCCGGTGCACTGACACTAACACCAACACCATTTATGTTGATTTTGCTCACACTTTTGCAGCCCAAATCAAAAATCCTTCAGGTACGGGTTCCTGTATACTCTACCATTAACATATTGGACTTAATCAACAATTGGAATAAATTAGAAGAGCATATTGATTAAAGTAAGGAAAACATTGATTCATTTTAAGATTATGAAGAGAATGTGAAGTTCAAACTTCTAATTGTTTCCAAAACATTGATTCTCTTTTAGAAGTTATCGATATTGCATTGACCTTCAAAGCATCATCACATATTAAGCTACCATTAGTGTATTATTTCTTTTTAGTATTATGCTTTTATTCTAACTGCTGTGTTTTTGATTACCATATTTTGTAGGAATTGTCACCAGTTCTGTTTACCTTAATGAAGAGTACGGAGCCATTCCTTGATGAATACTATTTGACTGATCTAGAAGGAAGAATGAAAGAAATTGGCTTTGCCAACATACACACAATGCTTACAGACCCAAGACACAGAACTGTGACTGCAACTGCTCCTCATTAACTTTTTCATTATCTGCTGAGCTTAAAAACTCCACTTGCTCTAAAAGATTACCAACTTAAGTTGTATTTCAGCGATGGAAAAGAATTTTTCTTCAATTTATCTGGGTCAGTGCACCCTAAACTTGAGTCCCACTAGTCTACTATTTGGTGTAAATATTACCGAGGTTTGCAAATTGCAATTGCATGCTCAACCATACTAACAAGTCCTCCAGATGATTTGGCCACTATGGTTGCTTTTGAGGATCTGTTTCTAATGAATTTCATGGACTACTGTGTTAGTTTTAAACAAATCTGTTTGTTAAAAATACTTCATGGAGAAAAACAAGATGATATTTTATTGCCATGTGTGTGCTTGGGAAAACACAAATGGGAATGTCTAATTTCTGTAGAGAGCCTGTCACTGCTTAATAGTTTGAATTACTGGATGACTAGTTCAAAAGGAGCTTTGGTTGAAAGGAATCATGGATATTGATCAATCATATGGGGCGTAGTTGGTGACGCAATGGGCACTTACGTTAGGCTTTGATCCAATTTATCTTGTTGTAAAGTGAGAAATTTCTCTATGCACGGGGCATGATGGCTTGAGTTTGAGTTTATGTCGATAAATTTATATAGTGTTATTCTCGATTAAAAAAATAAAAATTATAGATTAAAATTGGTTTTCGAACGTCCAGAGTTTTGTTAGGAATCAGGAAGTAACAAAAAAAAAAGGCTCTGTTTGGTGATGGATTTACCTGACAAATGATACCACCACTTCCTAAGCATATTCCCAACGAACTATTCCTTACAATTCAAGCAACACGTACACCAAATTCCAACCGCTCATACTAGCAATAAGTCCATAGTACACCTAATTCCAATCGCTCGCGCTAGGCAAGCCGTTCATCTTGTTGACTTAATGAATGGTGCAACCAATCATTGCCGTCCATTACATCTTTTCTACTACTAAACGCGTATATTTTCAAGCTACCATCGGCCCTTAACGAATAAAGAAGTAATCTAATCGGACGGCTCCAAATGGTTAACGAACGATGAAACAATTCTTCACGTCTCCAAACACTACATCCTCGTCCAGTGCAAAGAGAGGAAGCAACCGAATCCCCAATTCCCTGAAAAACCCAATTTTTTTTTTGCTAAATCCCATTAACTGCAAGCTCAGTGAAGCCTGTTTCAGTGTTTCAGATTGAAAGATTCTGCTTTCTCCTTGACTTTTCTGATCCAAATCCAAGTTGTAGATCATGGAGAAAGAGCATAAGGTGCCAGATGATCAGGAGAGCGATGAAATTGAGGCTCTAGAGATCGTTCTATTTCAAGTTTCTGAATGTTATGTCTATTTGGTAAGTATCCATCCAAATAGTTGATTTGTGGATTTGTATTTTTCCATTAATGGGTTTTGTGGTTCGTTCTGAATTTTTAGTGCTCTTTTATTTTGATTGATAACGAGTTGAAAAATCAAACAAGAATGGAAAGGCTTTCAATTTCTGGTATATAGTTGTGCATATGAACCTTGTGAGAGCGTTTTTTTGATAAGCAGACCTTTGTGAGATCAGTTGGTGTGTAAATATTTATTATGTGGCGGCATGTAAGTTTCAGCTGTATTTATCATTTTTTTTTGTAGATTAATGCAGAACTCAATGGAAATTACACCGATTGCAATCAATATAGCTGAGCTTCTTGGTTGTATAACTTGTATGTTCACTGTTGCAACCTTGTTCTTCTTGAAGGAGAAGACCAAGTAATGGCTGATGTTCTTTCTGGTCAAATTGGTTTCCGACGTGATTTTAATATAATTTTATATTACAAAGCCAAACTTCTATATTATGTATAAGGATGTCGTGTATTGCTGAGATTGGAAGAGTTAAATCATAAATATATGGTCCTTTGCATGAATGTTTAAATTACTCTGAGGTACATACACTGCATCATGTGGTTAGAAAGTTTAATGTCTTCCCAGATGAGTTTTTTGGTTTTGTACTTTCGATGTGATGTTCTGGTCATACGAGGCAAATGTAGTCTTCTCAGTCTTCGCATTGCGATTTTCCTATCACGGTAATGTCTTGCTTATTTTGCTTGTTACTTTTGCAGATCCCACCCAGGAAAAGTTCTGCATCTTACAGGTTTTTTTCTTTATTTCTTTTCTCGACTTGTCAAATATGATGCTTGATGTAATGATGTGCATAAGGCAGTAAATGGCATATTAGATTTATATCAACTCCTTCACTGCATTTTGTGCTTGACTCAAATACGAAGTTTGGTTGCCGTTTCTTTTATTTTTGCATCAGATGCTATATATCCGGAGAATCCATCGTCTTCTAAGCATCTTTTACTTTCTACTTCTTCGCAATTTTCTTTCTCTTCTTGGGGATCCAAAGAATTTCCTCTGCCTTGATGTGTTAATTCTTTGCAAGTTATAGCAACACTGAAATGCAGGGCCTGAGGCCTCTCTGGATATAGATGTGTGATGACAATCATTATTTTGAGGTTGAAGAATTATGTTTGTGGTTTGTAAAGAAGAGGGTGAATATATGGCTGGCGGAGAGTTATGTTTGTGTCACAAAGCTGACTGTTTCTGTTTGACAGTTTTTTCCCCTTGTCCTCCGATGATGCAACAGGTTAGGACGTAGGTTGTTGACTTCTTTTACATATAAATTTGATGCGGGCATCTTTCCCTTAATGCGTTGTTTTATTGTGGAAAGCTGTCTTTTGCTGCATATGCACCAAATGCTTGAGGTAATGGCAGTAAATAGTTTCTGGTAGAAGCTTTATTTGGTCCATTATGCTTTAGAATCATAAAAAGCATTGTGTTTATTTTATAAGATGAAGTATGAGTACCATGAAGGAATCTCTATTGTACAACCTGCTTGGTAAAATTTTCACAGCTCAGCTTTCCCTTCCACCCCCTCCCGTGACAAAATCTGTGTTTTTTAACCGAGACATGTTTTGAAAGTACATTTGATACTGATTTGTGATGTGTAAAAATCCTTTTGTCTATGCTCGATGTTGAAACTTTACTTTTCACATATTGTGGATGATTATTTGTATCACATGTTTTTTTAGGGCTGATGAGTGGAATGTCAACAAATGGGCATGGGAGGGAACATTAAAAGTCATTAGCAAAGGAGAAGAATGCATTATTAGGCTTGACGATAAAACTACTGGTGAGCTGTATGCACGGGCTTTTTTGAGGGAAGGAGAGCCGCATCCAGTGGAACCTGTAATAGATAGCAGCAGGTTGAGCTTATTTCTCATTGAAAGCATTCGCACTAATGTTTGAACATGACATAAACAGCAAAACAGAATCAAAATTCAAATTATAGTGTAACTTGTGTCAATTTTGCGTGAGAGTGTTTCTTGGCTTTCGATCATTATTGTTAAAACGCGATTTGTTTATGAATCTTCTTTTTGTGGCAGGTATTTTGTTCTTCGAATAGAGGAGAGCTTTGGTGAGCTACTGTGTCCATCTCTTGTTTTAAGTATTGTTTTCTGGAATGATGATTCCTCCAAAGATTCAAACCAAAATATCATAAATTTGAGAGAAGGGAAAGTCCTAACCATGTAATTGAGAATAGATGGATTGAATATCCTAGTTTCTAGTGCTCAGGGATTTCTAATGCTGATGAAAATCATCCTCCTCATGTAATTGACCTCTTACCTCTGTGATTAGTTCCCTCTTTGTACTTTTTTAAAGAACTTTCTTTTGCTTGAAAAAAACAATTGAGAGTTTCTGTCTATTGCAATGGTAAAAGTCTTGCTGGTGTTCAAGTATTAGAGCGGCCACTTCATGAAAAGAGGCTCAAGTGTGGGATTGTTCTTAAAAAAGGTTTGAATAAAGTCATTTACACATATATATTCCCTGGCTGCTATCTACTTCCTTCTTAATCTCAAACTAGGCACAATCTACTTGAGTTTTTGCATCCCACCTCTCCATATGCATACAATTTTTGACACAATGCATTTGTGGATTCATTTTTACTGCTTTTGTGATCCCCCCCCCCCCCAAAATACCTTTATAGGAACTGTAATTTTGGTTATGATGCGTGATTTATACTTCTGCTTGACTTTCTTTTGAATGGTATGTTTCCAACTTTTGTACTCATTAGTTTGGGAGTCATGCAGATGGTCGCATTCGCCATGCATTTATTGGAATTGGTTTTCGAGAAAGAACAGAGGCATATGACTTCCAAGCGGCTTTGCATGACCATATGAAGTACGTACACTATATGTCCCTCTCTATCCATGTTTTGTATTCCGCAAGTACTTAGTTGTTGCTACATCTGATAATATTCACTCAATGATGAAGTTTCCATCAATAAACTCCTTGTCAATAACTTTTTGTCTATGCATAAAAGATACCTGGACAAGAAGAAAACTGCTGAAGAGATGGAACAACATTTTCAGCATACATCCTCTGCTGACTATAGTTTGAAAGAAGGGGAAACCCTCGTGCTTCAGTTAAAAACTGTATGCTTATTTACTTTTCGTTTTAATCGTCTAGTTACCTGTGCTAAGACACTGGTATCTAAATATGATTTCCCTTTTCGATGCAAACAGAAAAGTGGCCGCAGCACAAAGTCAAAGTTTTGTGAGCAGGAAATGAGCAATCTCTCGTTGGAAGAGAAGGGTGACCGCAAAGAGCCTGTAATTAGTATCAAACCACCACCACCTCCTCCAGGACCACTTTCTCCCGCTGCCGCACAAGATTCTCCGTCCAAAGTGCCAGCGGAAGACAGTGCACCAGATGCAAGCAAGGAAGGCTCTATAGAACAACGTCCTCTTGAGAACAAACTAGATATACCAGATGACGATTTCGGGGATTTTCAAGCGGCAGGCTGATGCCTATTCTTTATAATCATACGCGGCTGAGTTTTTTCATTTTCTTTGTTTGTATCAACGTCCATACAAGAAAGAACTCAATGTCCAATGTGTCTGCATTATTGTGACAAACTTGCAAAGGTTAGACATGGTTCGGCAGAAACAATAGAGGACAAAGAATGTATTGGTATGGTTGATATGGATTTCAAAAAAAAATTATTTTAATTATTTCATTATGTGATTTCTATTCATAACATTAGTTGACGCTTTAGAAGCCTGCAACCATTTAGCAATAATCTAGCTGGTTATCTCTTGTAACTTATGACGTAAAAATCTCGTCCGAGATCGGGAGTTCAATTCTATGTCGGCGCCTCCTACTAATACAAATTTTTATAGTTGTTGCGGTATTTTTTCAACTTGAGAATTGAAATGCTGAATTCTTCAATTCATTGCGAGCTTTTTGGGTTGGGCTGCATTGCTTCAGTACGAGCATACTCATGAAGCCCAAATACACATACCAACTTCAAAATAAGGGCCGCAACGGCCCACTCACCAAAAAAGCAAGATAAACCTTGGGACCCACTTAAAGAATCCGTATAGATTGCCAAGTGTCAGTCAATGAGACACCGAAGAATACAAGTCCACTGTATCTTTACGTTACCTTTTTGGTTTTGGTTTTGGTTTACTTGGTTGGTTTTCTTCAGAGTCCTCTTCATCAAAGCTCAACTGAATTGGTTTATGTGCAGGACTCTTCAAAGCTTTCGCTTCTGGGTATGCACGCGATCATCTTCTACACCACGTTACTAGCTTAGCTTTCGAATTTAGCTTTTATTCTACGAAGAGGGTTCTCTGGCTTTTGTGCAAAAAGGGGTTTTTTGCTTTCTGCTTTATTTTATTTCGAATTTTTGTTGGGAGAGCTGCCAAAATTTCTTTTGGAGGAAACGTAAGTGTTAGAGAGAGAATTTTTATGCATTCATGTGGATAAATCATGGCTATGGTGAAACTTTTTCTTTGAAATTCTGCTTAAATGTAAACTTTTGAATTTGAGTCTGTGGCTTTTGTCTCAGTCGGGAATTTCAGGGGCTAAGTTTATTTTTTTAGTGATCTTATGCTGTTCTACGTGAAAAAATAATTTCCTTTTTCCTCTTTTGGATGCCATGAATACTTGGTGGTCTGATTGACTTGGCGAAAACTACGAATTTGTTAATTTTTTTTGATTAGGAGTAGTTCTTTGTTGAGGATCAGGCGATGATTTGGAGATCCCCATGGTCTTTGGTTTTAATTAGGTATTGACAGTGAGGTGAAATGTTTTTCATTCACTAAGGAGTGATTCATGTTTGGTTTTCATGAGCATATCCACTTCAATTTAAAGTTTTTCCGATGTAGTTTCTGAACGCTATATTGTTGCAGCAAGTAATAACTAATAAGGATGTTGCATATGTGTTGAGTCTGCAATAGAGATGATGCTGGAAATTGAACTAGTCGATCTAGAGTGTTGAGAGTATTGGGTGTGAAGTACTTTAATGAAGGTGATTTTTCATTCAATACATTACGGGTCCTATAATAGTAAACTGATATATTTTTTTCATTTGTTGGTGAACTTGTAAAACCAATTGGAATGGAAATCTGTTTGTTGTCTGCTGTGTATGGGTCAGGATTCTGAAACGATTGCTACTCTGATTTTAGGATTTTTCTTTCAATAGAAAAATACAAAAATTTATAACAATCTGGTTGAAAGTTCATAATACATTTTCCAGTACCAATGTCTTTTTCAGTTACTATATACATTTTCCCTATCCAGCATATTATAATGTCCCGAAACAGCAATTTTGAGATTGTTTCTTTTGATCCTTCACTGGTTTTAGTTTAATTTCCTGCATGACTAGTATTATTTTGGTGCAGGATTTGAAGTATTCTAATTTCTAAACGTACTCAAGAAAGAAAGACATCCAGCTTGTTTGGCAGGGGTGAACTTATGCTCACCATGGATCTAAAAGGGATAACTTGGGTTGGACATGTATACCAGAAGTTTGAATCTATGTGCTTGGAAATGGAAGAAGCTATGTATCAGGTATGTTCATTGATGTCTTTAGTCTTCAGTTATGAACTATCCCAACTTTTGGAGATTTTAGTTCCCCAAAGGACTTGTTTCTTATTCCAAGATAATGAGTTCTATACTGGGTCCACTAGACCAGTAAATCATTGATGGGCTTCTTTGGAGTTGCGGGGATGAATCCGTGTGGAGTTTGGCCGATGTGCCACATCAATAACAGATTAAATTGAGCCATTTCCTTGGCCTCAAAGAAAAACAAATGGAAAATAGAATTTATCTGCTGCTGATTGACATGGAATGGTCTCACATACTATCATCACCACCAAGGTTGAGAATCCAAATGATGGTCCTGGCTGAAACTTTGTAAATTCTAGATACAGGACCAGTCAATTCCATCTCCTTGGGCTACTATCAGCATATATTATGATTGTGGTGACTTGGTGGGATACTCTTCTTGTTCTACCATCAACCCATTTCTGCTTTTTTCAGGGAGGTGATATGCGATCATCTGAAGCATCAAGCATACGGTTAAATATGTACTTTTACATGATCTCATAGTTTCCCAATTCCCACTAGCAACTTATGATGTTATTCTTTTGGACAGGATACGGTTAAATATGTAGAAAATCAGGTGCAGACAGTTGGCGCTAATGTTAAAAGGTTCTATTCAGATGTCATGCAAGATTTGCTTCCTTCATCTGAGATGGATCCTGTGAAAGTGCCTGTGTCTGACTTGGCTGTTGGACAAAAAGCTGATATAGAGAAGAATCCGAAGCTAAATATAGATATGAAACAAGAGTGTGTGAGAGGTTACACTGAGAAATTTCTTAAGGATTCAAAAATGTTAACTAATCCCGTCAAAGTTGAAGGACAGCCAGCCTCTTCTGAAGGACTTTGTAGTGCAAAAGAATATTTTCCATCATCTGAAAGGGGTTCTATGGAAGGCGCATGCTCTGACTTGTGCGCAAAGCGATATTGTGATGGAAGTGACTATAAAAAACCGAATCTGGATCTTAAAGAAGAAAACTCTTGGATAGAGAATCATAAAGCTCCCATGGAGAAGGATTTCAATAAAGCATCCTTGCACACACTTTCTGTTGAAGATCGTGAAGCATTATGGGATCAGCAAGCTACAAATTCAACTCCAGAGTTTACCGAAGTTTCAGGACGTGACTTCATCTACAATAGTACTGAGATTGAAAACTCATGCAAGCACATGACCGCAAATGACAACCTGTCAACCGGTGCAACTACTTTGGTGGAATGTGACTGTTTTCAAAAGGTGGAGATGAACCCTTCTGCATGTCCTGATTCATCAACTGACTCAAATGGTAATTATTCACCAGGTGTGATTTTTGTTCTCTCTTATCTGTTGCCTTTTTACCTTTGCTGATTATTATCTGATTACTCATGTTGGCAGCTGCAGATGTTTGTACGGACACCAGAGCTTTTTCTCTTGTCGAATCTTTGGATGGAAATGAAAACGACAAATTTGCTGATCAGGAAGACTATTTGTCCCATCTAGGTATCAATTTATTCTACAGTATAGGTTGATGCTGGTAAACATCACTGTCATATGCCAGTGTTGTTTAGGAATAGATGAATCACGAATCTTTAGCTGCTCCTTTTTGTTTCTTTTTCTTGAATTCTCGTTTTCTTTGTAAGATATTGGAATTCGCTCCTAGAAATATAAAGAGTCACATTTAATTCACTGTGCCTAACTTATTGAATCATGAGTTGATTCAGAAGTAGGACTTGGTAGTTAGGTTCGGGCATCTAGAATATGGGTGTGTAGAATTTAAAATTTATTTAGTGAGTTTTCAGGTAATGCAAACAAGAGTAAGAAGTAGATGTAGAAAATGACAATCTTGCCTTAAGAACTTGTTAAAAAGAGTTTTCTACGTTGAAGTCACTGTCCAGAAGATTAAGCCAAGATACCTAAACCTTGGAGTTGCCCTAAGGGCACTGGCATTTCTATAGTTGACTTTTCTGTTCTCTTCTTCTGAGTACTCTATTTTCTTTTTCTACAGTGAAGGTTATGAATCTTATCCTACTTGTTTGTATACGTATACTTGCTCGCAGGGTCACTAGTTGTTTAATCTTGTGTTTGTATGTAGAATTAGAACTGGTACTTCATTGCTGATATAGACACCAATCTGAATGCAATTTTGCAGGAAGATCAGATGACACTAGCATGGATGAGATCAATGGTGATATTGCTTTCAAACAAGGAACGGGGACCATTCAGTTCCCAGGTAAATTGAAGCTCGAGGAAAGTTGTGTTTTGGTGGATAATGGTGAACCTTACTTTGCTTCTCAAAAAGAACAGAATCGCAAATCTTGCACGGTACTCTGCTGCTCCCTCTTGTATACACAAAGCCACTTTTGTCAAGCCTTTTTCACTTCATTTGATTGTATGTGCCTTTGAATGTTATTTTCAGAGAAAGATTAGGAATGCTCTCTCTTCGAGAATTAGGTCGACAAGGAAGCACGAATATAAACAGCTTGCACTAAGGTATGGAGGAGCTGACCCACAAATTATCAAGGAGAGTTCAGAAAATCCAACATCACCTCCCATGAAGGGTACAAAGACATTAACAAGTCCTGATTTCTGTGAATCTGAATGGGAGCTTCTTTAAATTCCAGTTAACAAGGTTGGGAAACTAGGTTGCTGCCCCGTATTTAAGTCGAATGAGTATAGCCAATATATATAATGCCTTTTATCCAGGCTCAAATAATTTATTACATGTGAAATATGCCTTGTGCACTGGAATGCAGGTTGAATTTCTTTTCTGGAAGGATATGATCCAACCCCATTTACAGAAACTTTGCCTTTTACTGTATACATAGAATTTTGTGGTGGCTGCATACTTGATATATCAGACATGATATAAAGTCCAAAGATTATATATATATACAAGTTAAAACAAAAAATCGTTTACTTTAAAAGAATATTGCCGATTATTATAAATTCAGTCCCTGTTTTGGATTTGTAGGTTGAAAAATGAACGTTATGTATATTCACTCTACCTCGCAGTTAGGGGTGAAAAAATTCTCTCCCATTCGGATGGCGGAATTTGTTTGACTCGGATTAAATCAAATTTGAATGTCAGTTATATATCCGAAATTTAAGTCCAAAAACAAATTTAACACAAAAATGTGTGGATGTCCACATATTCTTATATTAATCCCCCTGCTTCACACTTTCAACACATGCACACACTTCACAAACTTTACTATCCTTCCCCTCTATCTCTCCCTCCTTTCAACACATGCACACACTTCACAAACTTTACTATCCTTCCCCTCTATCTCTCCCTCTCCCTCTCCCTCCACTCCTTCCGCCTCCTCACTGATTAAACAAGAACTTTTCCAACTCTCCCTCTCCTGTTCACAATGTCTTCCCAGCACTATAGCTTCATATGTGTATTTCTCCTTGTAATTTGGGCTTCACAAGCTAGCCCACTTTCATCATCCGAAAGACATGAAAAATGGATTGTGAAGCATGGGGGTTGGTGTTCGAGAATGCGGAGGAGAAAGACACGCGACTCGATGTCTTTAGAGACAATGTCGCTTTCATCGAATCCTTCAATGCCGCTCTCGAGTAAAACTAAAAAAAATTAAGTTTGAAAGCGTTTACTCATCAAACAAATGAGGAGTTTAAGGTTTGGTGTAGATGAACTCACAGACAAAATGCGCCAACTTCAGTCGGAGCAACAACATTTAAATATGAAAATGTGATTCCACTTGCTAGCATAAACTGGAGGAAGAATGCTTTTACAATGTCTTCCCAGTACTATAGCTTGACTTGTTTAGTTTCCTTTACAATTGAAGTTTCACAAGCTAGCCCACTTTCATTATCTGAAAAATATGAAAACTGAATTGTGAAGTATGGGTTCGTGCTCGAAAATGGGAAGGAGAAGGACACACGACTCGATATCTTTAGAGGCAATGTCACATTCAGCGAGTCCTTCAATGCCGATCAGAGTAAAACTTACAAATTAAATTTGAATGCCTTTTGTTATTCATCAAACAAACAAGGAGTTTCAAGTTTGGGGTAGAGTAACTAACAGACAAAATGCGTCAATTTCAGTCGGAACAACCGCATTTAAATATGAAAACGTAATCCTTCGAAAAGATGAAAACCAGTGTTCTGCCAAGGCATCTCTTCTGTTCATCACCAGTAAGCTTAAACCACTCTTCTTTACACATCTTAGTTCTAGAAAGATATATAGGAAGCCCAAATCAATAGATTGGGCGCAGCCCAAGCCCGCCTGACATTTTGAGATGGTCCGGTCAAATCCCTTGAAAGACATTAGCCATGCAACTATTTGGGAGTGACTAGTCAAAAAGAAGCCACGTGTCCAAAACTTCTTCTATTCATAAACTTGTCGGAAAAATAATAATAAAAGCCCAAAATCTAATGTCTATCCCGGACTCCCATCTGTGTCCATTAATAAACAGCTTGAAAAGCTGAGTCACCTCCTTGACTCCCCGTGACCGACACGTGTCAAAAAATCACCCAACACATGTCCACTCCATGCACCCACGTCTATCTCGTCGAACCGCTGTTTCCTTCTTATAACACAAATCTCCTGCTTCCTTCTACCTCCCATCAAACGTCAAAACACAAAAACACAAATCTTCACAAAAATGGCTTCTGATAAACAACAAACCAGCAAAGACAACAAGGACATTGGAAGAGGAGGAGTAATCGGCCAACAGGAACACATTGTGCCCACAATGACAACCCATTTTGAGTCCTTCGCGATGGAAGGAAAAGATTCTAAGAACAGAGCCAAAGCAGAGGAATCAAGTGTTGGTGGCCAAGAAGGTCAGGAAGAGAGGGAGAGTCAGCAACCTTCATTTGAAGAGACAACGAAGCTCAGACAAACAGCGCAACAGAATTCTGCGGAGGCAATAAGAGCTGCGGAAGAGCGATATAATCAAGCCAAGGAAACAGCGGTTCAAAAAGCTCAACAAGCCAAGGAAACAGCGACTCACAAGGCTCAGCAGGTTAAGGAATTGGCTGCTCAAAAGGGTCAAGAGACCAAGGAAACGGCGGCTCAAAAGGCTCAACAAGCCAAGGAATTGGCAGCTCAAAAGGCTCAAGAGATCAAAGAAACTACGGCAGAGAAGACTGAACAAGTAAAGGGGACAGTTTCGCAAGCCAAGGAGTATGTTGTGGAGCAGGCAGTGGCGGCAAAAGATGCGACGGCGGAAAAGGCTGAGGTAGCCAAGGACAAGGCTGCTGCAACTGGTTGGACGGCGGCTCATTACACGACTGAGAAAACAGTGGACGGGACAAAGGCGGCTGCCGAGGCAGTTAAAGGGGCGGTTGAATATGTAGGTAGTAAGGCTGCAGAGTTAGTAAGCAAACCCCTGGGCGCTGCAAAGGAGGCTGCTGTCTCAACCGGTGAGAGCATGAAAGAGTACACGGCAAGGAAGAAAGAAGAGGCCGAGAGAGAGTTGGAGGCCAAGCAAGGCTCAACAACTGAATCACAGGTATATATCTACACATTCTGATATCAGTTATGATAAGAATCAGAACCCTAACAGCTGGTATCCAGTTATCCAATTGTCTTATGCATACAAAATTTGCAGATATTTTGTTTTGTAACCTAAAAATTTAGCATGTGAGATCGGTCTATTTATCTCATTATTTTTTGTTTTTTGTTGTTCAATTGAGGGCACTGAGAGGAGTTACTGGGAAGGAGAAGAGAAAGAAGAAGAAAGAGGAAGCAGAGGAAGGGAAAGTATCACCGAGGAGTACTTCGAGCATGGCCAAGATGAGCAACAACGCAATGCAAAGGGAGGAGGGGTTCTTGAGGCGATTGGCGAAACTATAGCCGAGATAGCACAGACAACGAAAGAGTTCGTCATCGGAAAGAGCAAAAATGTTTCAGGGGAGCAAGGTGGGGATGAATATGAACACAATGTGAACAAGTAGTAAATGTCTGGTCTTGAATAAGAACATAATATTATTAATTTGATCGTTTTGTTTCAGTTGTTTTCTTGAGAAGGGAATGAATAACTAGGGGTGGTTGTATGTATTTTGGTTTTAATAAGAGTTTGGATTAATTCTGGTCTTGGTATACAACATCAATGCATGTTTTGGTATGAGGATTTTTGTTTTGTTTTGTTTTGTTTTTGTCGTCAGAACCCTTCCTTCACTTCATTGATAGAAATTCTGATATATATACAACAGAATTTTGTACAGGCATCCTCTTAGGGAGCTATTAGGTTCACGTACAAGCTTGAAATAGATAAACATATAATCCATGGTAGTTTTGTAGTTTAGACAGTAGGGTAAGAGGAATCCATGGCAATGCCACACAGACCCTCCTTGGCATCAACATCTCTCTGCATTCTTATATATCCTTCCTCGCCCCATTCGGTTCCCCATGAATTCTTCACAATCCAATACTTGGTGCCATTAGTAGTAGTTCCATAGCCAACAGCTGTGACACCATGGTCGAGCATAGTTCCACACGCTCCACTGAAAACACCACTGGAGTAGAACTGGAAGGCAGAACCACTAGCGTCAATGGAGACCGACACTGGCTGGTTTGCCACTGCCTTCAGCAATGATGCCTCGCTGTTTGCAGGAACTTGTTCATATCCAGTGATACTGACATCGTGAGAAGCCTCTTCCTTCTTGTTACAAGAGTCATCTGTTGCTTTATAAGGGTATTTGGCTTCGGTGGTGATGCCCTTGTTGTGTATTATGAACTCAAATCCATCCTCCATTAGACCTCCCATGCATCCTTGATCTTCTCCTTGAGTGTCGCAGTCTACAAGCTCTTGCTCGGATAAGGAGATGAGTGTGCCTGCGTTGATTTGGTGGATTCCCTCCGTTGCTGCTATTGTTGAAAAGGCCCAGCAGCTGCCTATTTTTTCCTCGGGAAACAAACACAATTAGTCAAGAAATTTAAGGGTTGAGGTAGAAGGACAGTATATCTAGAATTGGTAATTGAAACTTACCACACTGGCCTTGGTCCTTGATGGGTGTAACAGCACCCTTCTTCCTCCAATCTAAGCTAGCAGGCACTGCAGTCACGTCTGCATACTTAAACGGTGTTGTTTTCACCGAACTTGGCGCATTTGTTCTCTTAAGTCCATTACGTGAAGCTCTGAACTCTTTGTTAGTTTGATCAGCAAATGCATTCATGCTTAGCTTGTAAAGTTTGTTCGGGTTAGCATTGAATGAATCTATGAACTGCACATTGTCTTTAAAGACATTGAACCGCCTATCCTTCTCCGCAGCATTCTCATACACCCGCCCATACTTGGCCATCCATTGTTCATGCCTCTCGGACATTGAAAGCTCTTGAAGCTTCCGTGAGCTGGTCTGCGAAGCCCAGATTGCCAAAACTAGGAAGAGAGCTAAGAGGAATTGCTTTTGGGAAGCCATTGTTTAGCAGACGGTTCTGATATGGAGTGTTTTCTAAGTTGAGTTGGTATTGCATTAAACACCTGGTTACAGTGACTTATATAGCACAGAGAACATGGGTTTGATCTCTTAATCTTCATGACTTTTTAGTAAAAACAAGACAATTATTAGCCTAAGAACTCATGGAGTGCCCGGCAATTTTATTGTGATTTGATATGCAAACAATTTTCCGTGTAATCTGCTCTGTTATGAAGTTCAGAACTCATTTTTAAAGCCAATTTGAATCTTCTTTTGTTGGCATTTTCTGAAACAGCAATGTCAGGTCATAGCTGACTCCATTATAGCTAGCTCAATATAAGGGTAATATTTCAGAACATTTTTTTAACTCACATGAACTAAAATAAGAGGGTAGAGTACATTGGCTGGTCCATGCAAGGACAAAGGAAAGATCCTTCATTGCCTTTTCTTTTTCCATCTCTGGAAGTGTCATTGTCTACCGTTACTTCAACGCTCAAACGAAAGCAAAAAGGGACGGTCTCTCTCAGTACTGATTCTATATCTGAGATTCCAGTTACAGGTTTATGATCCCACAAAGTATACTGGTATGGAGATTATAGACTTTGCAATTTCAATTGATCTTGGAGTCGAACTATTATTATCTTTCTGGAAAACGAAAAATATCTATTTCTTTGTCAGTTCCATTCCAGGCTTCCAGCACTACATACTGACTCCTGAACTTATCAAGCTTATTAAACACTTCTGTTATAGGTTAAATTGTTGAGTGATCATAGTTATCCAATTTAAACAGGACAGCCTCTGTTTCGCTCTGTTATTTGTCCTTTTCTTTTGGCGGAAAAAGAGAACTATACTACTAGGTCTAGGTGGTTGGTTGTTCCATGTTAATTTCTTCCAGTTTGCAGTGGTTGCTTTAACTACGTTGTTTTCGCTTCAGGGAGAAAATCAAAGCAATCAGAAATCATAATAACTTGTGATGAAATCAGAAAAAGTTTAACAGAAGCTATGCCAGCACATCCAACACAATATATGGTTTTGCTTGTTGAACCAGTGGAGTTCTTTTGTGTCCTGAAAAATGGACAGAATTGCTACAAATGAGTAGGTCATTAGCACAAAAAAGAAGAAGAAGATGTCAGATCAGAACCCTTCATTTCATTGATAGAAATTCTGATAAATACACAAGTACAACAGATATTTGTACAATCATCCTCTTAGGGAGCTATTAGGTTCACGTACAAGCTTGAAATAGACGGTATATAATAGGAGGAAGTCTTGTAGTTTAGGCAGTAGGGTAAGAAGAATCCATGGCAATGCCACACAGGCCTTCCTTGGCATCAATATCTCTCTGCATTCTTATATATCCTTCTTCACCCCATTCAGTTCCCCATGAATTCTTCACAATCCAATACTTGGTGCCATTAGTAGTAGTTCCGTATCCAACAGCTGTGACTCCATGGTCAAGCATAGTCCCACACGCTCCGCTGAAAACACCACTGGAGTAGAACTGGAAGGCAGAACCACTAGCGTCAATGGAGACCGACACTGGCTGGTTTGCCACTGCCTTCAACAATGCCTCCTCGCTGTTTGCAGGAACTTGTTCATATCCAGTGATACTGGCATCGTGAGAAGCCTCTTCCTTCTTGTTACAAGAGTCATCTGTTGCATTATAAGGGTATTTGGCTTCAGTGGTGATGCCCTTGTTGTGTATTATGAACTCAAATCCATCCTCCATTAGACCTCCCATGCATCCATGATCTTCTCCTTGAGTGTCGCAGTCTACAAGTTCTTGCTCAGATAAGGAGAGGAGTTTGCCTGTTTTGATTTGGTGGATTCCCTCCGTTGCTGCTATTGTTGAAAAGGCCCAGCAGCTGCCTATTTTTTTTCCCCGGGAAACAAACACAATTAGTCAAGAAATTCAAGTGTTGAGGTAAAAGGACAGTATGTCTAGAATTCGTATTTGAAACTTACCACATTGGCCTTGGTTCTTGATGGGTGTAACAGCACCCTTCTTCCTCCAATCTAAGCTAGCAGGCGCTGCAGTCACGTCTGCATACTTAAACGGTGTTGTTTTCACTGAACTTGGCGCATTTGTTCTCTTAAGTCCATTACGCGAAGCTCTGAACTCTTCATTAGTCTGATCGGCAAATGCATTCACGCTTAGCTTGTAAGGTTTGTTCACATCAGCATTGAATGACTCTATGAATTCCACATTGTCTTTAAATACATTGAACCGCCTATCCTTCTCCACAGCATTCTCGTACACCCGTCCATATTTGGTCATCCATTGTTCAAGTTTATCAGACATTGAAAGCTCTCGAAGCTTCCGCGAGCTAGTCTGCGAAGCCCAGATTGCCAAAATCAGGAATAAAGCCAAGAGGAATTGCTTTTGGGAAGCCATTGTTTAGGAGTTGGTTCTGATATGAAGTCTTCTCTAAGTTGAGTTAGTATTGCATTAAACACCTGGTTCCAGTGACTTATATAGCACAGAGAACATGGAGGTAATCCCTGAATCTTCATGACTTTTTAGTAAAAACAGGACAATTAGCCCTAAGAATTCATGGAGTACCCGGCAATCTGATTTTGATTTGATAAGCAAACTATTTTCCGTGTAATCTGCTCTGCTATGAAGTTCAGAACTCATTTCTAAAGCCAATTTGAATCTTCCATTGGCATTTTCTCAAACATCAATGTGAAGTCATAACAGACTCCATTATATAGCTCAATATAAGACGAAAGAAAGGTCCGTAGTTCAACATATTAAAGCTTCCAAGTACTGAGTTCTTAGAGCCTTTTCTTCATCCTTTGGAAGTGTCATCGTCTACCGTTACTTTCACGCTCAAACAAAAGCAAAAAAGGGAAGGTCTCTCTCAGCACTGATTCTATATCCACTGGGATTCCAACAGATTATACTGGTATGAGTTTACAGGCTTTGCAATTTAAATTGTTTAAATCTCTGTTTCTTTGTTAGTTCCAGCACTATATACTGGATTATCAGCATATCAAGCTTATTAAGCACTTCTGCACTTGTATTTTAGGTTAAAGTGTCAAGTGATCATAATTATCCAATATATAAGGAAGATTGCATAAAGCTCATGCTAGCTTTATGTGTCCATTCTAGAGCACTTGGTTCCATTGAGAGTAGTACTCTTGTGATCACGTGCTAAACTTTGTACCAACTTACCCTATCGTCTTGTACTCTAGAAGGCTTTAATATGTTGGACTCAGCATTGTTCTTACAACCTTCAATATATTGAACTAAGCACAATTAACAGTTCTCAAGTCCTCAAAACACTTTGTACTATCTTACGTAAAAATAAACACAGCCATCGTTCAAATGTTTGCCTATAACATACGGAGGAAACTCTTAGATCCTCTAGATATCTCCAATATGGAGATATGACTCAAGTAATGTACTCGATTGAAGACCACTTCTCCCGGGCTGGTTTAGCCATAGCAAATGCTTACAAGCATAGAACCCTTAAACAGTAAATACAAAGGAGGAAAAGCATATGGTAATCCATTACTATTTTCTCCTCCAACCCAAAAAAAAAAAAAAAAAAAGCGAAGAGAAAGTTGCGAAAAGAAATCATCTCTAATCGCGGAAGAAACATACTTTGAACGATATCGCTTCCATCATTATTTCATTTCAATGTAATGTCACAATCATCAAGAGAAACAAAAGGAGGAATGCAAAACCATTATACATGTTGTGTCAGAAAATTCACAACGACAGATCAACCAGGGAAAGATATACACAAGAATCATAGCCAGAAGAGTCCCAAAATTAGCGACAAAAGACAATCAACTCTATATGTGAAAATCCATAATAAACAGAAAGACCATGAAAATGAATCAACAGGGGATCTGAGAAGTGAACCACTCCATGACATGAATGGGTGCCTTGATCAGCTCCAAAGCCAGCTCCACTATTATTGTCACACACAGACAACAAGGACATATGCATGTCAGCAACAATCTGCACAAATCCCAACACAAGAATCAATCAAATCAATCCTGAAAGCAACTGAATTTAGTAAAGACAGACAAAAATGACAGTAGAATATCAAAAAACTTTCAATATGTGTCATCCCCAATCAAAACTTTCACTATAAAATTTAAGGAATTCAGAACACCCAGAAATTCTAATGTTCTAAAGATTGCTTCTATATACTAAAAAAATGATCCTTGTTATTCTCAAAATTCACAAATTCCAGTATAAGCTAAGAAGTTCTTAATATCCAGACCAGCGAAGCATTCAAGATTGCATCTTTACCCTAAATCTATATCAAGAAAAAAATATTCAAAAATAGCAGGCCAGAGAGAAAAAAGAGAGGAAACTAACCCGACGATCCAGACGACAACGCCAACGATGGAGATCAGAAGAGCAAGAAAAGCAAAGGGAAGTCCCAGAAGAAACCCAAGTGGCCTGCACTCGCCGTCTCCACAGCACATGATCGCTACTCACAATATCGCCTTCTTTGTTGCTCGAGTCTTTATTCTCGGATATGCTACAACCTAGAAGTTGTTCTGTTGGTTATGGCTAACTCTGATAAGTGCTTTTACTTTAAAATTGTTTTTCTTTTCTGGGAATCTCCTACTCCGATGATTGTATAATAAAAGACGACACACGTTCGCTGGCTTTTGCTTCAAAGCAAAGCTTGTGAATCCGAAAGTTCAGAAAAGGCCAAACCTTTTATCAAGATGATCCTCTGCTAATATCCTATCAAAAGGACTGAATTGCCACTGTCTCATAATATATTTACACATATAGCCACTTCCTCAGTAGGATGAATTGCAACGCAAGGTCAAAATTGGGAAATTCATCCTTTGTCGTTTAGACCAACAGGGTCAACTACATAGCGTAGACGATTCTTTAGATGATCTAAACAAGCTGTCTGAGTTCTGCTCATGATAAAAAAACAAACCCAATAACGCATAAGTAAATAGTAAGCAGCAAGTGAGCAAAATTATGAAGATCAGTGATGCAGCTTTTCATGATTTGGCCATTTTGCCCAATCCCATATATAATTATCCATGAAAGCTCCCAACAATACTAGAAATCCATCAATAGGCAGATCATAATCACAGAATTTCAATCAAACTGGATTGTTAGGGTGCTTGCAGAAGCATTCTAATAAAACTAAAATCTTACAGACTCTGTTAAGTTGAACAAGTAAGCAATAGTATTTATACAAGTGAATATAATGTATATAAAAATAATCTCCCAATGAACAGAGTGCCACAAAGTTCACCATCCTTCGATAGAATTTGTTGAAAAAGAAGTCGAAACTGCAGATTGGTAAAGCCCAGTGGTGCCAGAAACCTCTTCTCATCTGGGCTTCAGAATTTTCACAAGTGCATCGCGGCTGTTGTTAACCAACACAATTCACCATTAATTGTAATGGAAGCAACCAAACAGATAATTTTCGTCGGAGTTTTGCCTTACTGAGAAAAACATCGACATCACACAGGAGGCCTCAAACTCGAGTTCTCACTCTCCATGGAAATGATAGAAACAAGCCTTTCATAAACCTGTACCAATAGTAAAAAGAACTTCAGTATATATATGCTGGAAATATGAAATGTGACCTACATAACTATTATCTGTGTATATTCATTCAGAAAAGAAAAGGTGAAAGCCTCTCGTTTCACCATGTTTCAACACATGCAAAAAGGTAAATAAGTTTCAGTGTTTCACACTTCATACAGAAGTCTGGCATTTATTTTTATGATGCCATATCATTTGTTCTCTTGGTATATAAGAGTGAAATCATTAACCTTTAAGCATAAAGCAAATAGAGAAACTTCTTTCAGTGCCTGGAAAATGGCCAAACCCTTTTACTGCATCAGTTAGGTTGCTATTCGATCTGGAGCATCACCAAGTTGTGGTCTTCTAAGAACAGAGCGCAACAGCTTATTACCATGCTTTCCGATAGCAGAGGCATTACATATTCATTGAATGTCCACGATAACTGCCTCAACCCATATGTCAGCACCAATCCTTTCCAACTCTTCAATCTGTGGCCACCATCAGAGAGAAAAAGACTAAGCACTCCACATCCATTAATAATGTGTTCCAAGTTAACTAGAAGTAAATGGAACAAAAAAAATCCCAACTCAAAAGAGAGAGAAAAACAGATGTACTAGCTTCTACTGTTAGTATGCCAGCTGATAAGGAAAGAAAGGATTAGCAGAGTTTTTGAGGGGTCAAAAACTAGCTTAGTTGTAATTTGGTAGAGATGTTTGTATAAGCTTTGCTTTTTGGCTCAATGAAAAGTTGGTGTAAAACGAGCTTATACACTTTAGTATCTATTTTGCACTTTGTAATTGGTTTTGGCAGCCCCTTGGTGCTTTTATTTATGTTATCAAAAAACAAAAACAAAAAAAAACACACACACACACCCACACATCCCAGAACATCCATCTTTTGGGTCATATGACAATCTATACAGGGGTGGTAGCTAGGAGTATTCACAAGAAACTAAAAGGAACAGTCCTGCTGGAACAGCAAAAAGTCAGGGCATCATTACAAGTAAGAGTAAGTGCAAATTTCCACAATAACATTTTTTCAATCCATTACAATATGCTTTGAATCTGGCAACATATGAGCTACCAAACAAGGATCAAACTGTCAAAGAGACAAAGGAATTAGAGGTGCACGACAAATTTGATATATCAAGATAGTACATAATTAGGAAAGAAAACAAATTGAAATACATGAAGGAAAAATACTACATATGTGAACTTTGAGGAAAGCATAAAAGGATATCACTCTACCTGATCAGAATATGTCAAGTCCTAGGTGAATGCGCTGCATCAGACTCAGATGCTGAGGAGCTGTCGCTATCAGAATCTGGAATATTTATACATAGAAGTAATGAAGTATATTTCAGAAAAAGGAGATGGCAAAGACCTCAACTCAACATTTGATGTTATTACTTAAATAAAAAGATATGATGAACAAAACTAGATAGGAACTCAAGACTGTAGCAATTACCACTTGAAGAAGATCCAGTATCACTGCTAGAGCTGCTTGAACTACTTGAATTATCCCCTCCTTTCCCCCCTTGAACAGGTAAGGAAGAGGAACCATTCCTTCCATCTGCCGGGAAAAAATCAACAATCCAATTTAAAAGGCTACTCACAGTCTCAATTACATATTTATTCTCGTGTTCTGAAGACATTACCTATTTCCATTTCTTTTGGTGCCTCCGCCACAGCCGGGGCTGGGGGCTGAAAAGAAAAAATCACAAAAATACATTCAGTAACTACTCGGGAAATGATTTAGAATTAGAATATATGACTTAAGGCTTTACTTGTTGTCGGGCATTCTGCTCAGCCTCTGCTATTGCTTGTATGGCAAGTTCAGCCCTTCTCTTCTTCTTGCTCAAACTCTTTTTGTAGTTGGTTACTAACCTGTCAAGTTCCCATAGAGTCTCAGCATCAACACTATCAATATCAACTTCAATTTCATCATCATGTTGAGATAGTGTTGAATTCCTCTTCTTAATGATCTGTACAATGTTGTCCAGCTTCTCTGACGGTAAACTCTCAAGGTTTGTGCTAAGCTTCTGCTTCTCCTCATATGTCATATCCCTCTTATGTGGATCCTTTGCCTTTGGCTTCTTCGGGGCAGGAGTCCTAACTGAAGGAAGGGGAGGAGGATGTGTCATTGATTCTGATCTATCCAAGATCCTCCTCATATCAAGTGGAGGTGGCCGAGACGGAGGGGCCTTTCTTGAAGTTGGTGCATGAATTCCCATTGCATAATCAACACTAAGCAGCTTCATCTCACGATTATAATCTGACACTATAACAGCCCATTTCTCCTCAAATATCTTCGACAATTGCTCTGCCATTATGTGGACATCTTGCCCTTTTGAGTTATATGTCATTGCATTGCTAAATGTAAGCCTTACATCCTCTGCAAATTCTCTTGGTGAGTTATACCAGTTCTTATTCAGGTTCGACTTCACCGTGCCCAAGTCCATTGGATGCTTAATAATAGCGAAATAGTCATGTAAACCCAGAGATTTCACATCAACAGGCGTATTAAACACCCAACCATGCTTATGCTTCATCAATCTCTCAAGCAAAGCACTACATTTCTTAAAAACCTTACTACCAGGACTAAATCCATGTCCCACTTTCCCTCCTCCCTGCTTCTTCCCATTCAATTTCGCCCTTTTGTTGCTCTCAGCTGGAGGAAACTTGTCTTTTGCCAGCGAAAACTCTGAATTCCCATAGAACCGATTAGCATTTGGAAATCTCTTCTCTTTCTCCACATTTTCAACTGCATCCTGACTATTCTCCAACGTTGGTATACTCAATTGATTCAAGGACTTAGACTGCCCAGGAGTAACCCCCTCAACTGGAACTCCAACTGAGGCCACCTTAGAATGAACCCTATTCACTCCATGAATGGACCCAACATCCCCGCCACTATCACCACCCACAAAGACAACACCACCAATAGGCCCTTTTTTCTCTTCAACCTTCTTTGCCAAACTCCTCACCACATCCAACTCACCCTCCAGCTTCATCCTTAACTCCCGCACCTCATTCTTGGACAAAGAAGGCACATTTACTTTCCATCGATCCTCTGAGTCCTCCTTCACGGCCCCATTCTCTGAAGGTTGCTCACACGCGACAGGTGCCACCTCTTGCTGCCTGTTAAGGCTCGAAGTGTCATCCGACGCCTCATCTAGACGTGAAATATTGATCCACTGCTGGGAGGAATCCGCTCCCCGAGTGGTTAGGTCTTGGCGAAGTTCTTGAATCGAGTCACTCTTCTTCTTCTCGTCATTGTCGATGCTACCATCTTCACTGCTGATTTTATGGTTGTCCTCGTTGTTGTTCGCAGTATTGGCAGTGAAGCTGTTGTTGTTGTCAGCGTTCGCGTCGGTCGCAGTAGTCGGGGCAGCGGTGTTGTTCTTCTTGAGACCTTTAAAGGCCTTCCTCGTGTACACCTTGCTCTCCGTATAGCGCTGCTTCTCTTTGTTGCCTTCAGTTCCTTCTCCAACTATTGTCGCCGACGCCATACATGTGCCCCAAGAAAACCCTAACCCCCTCACTTTTCCTTGCACTAAAAAACAAATCTTTTAGGGCTTTTGTCTTTCCACCAAACCCCTAAAAAGTAAAAACCCTGATTTCACCAAGAATCGAAATTTCAATATGGGGTTTCTTTCCCTAAGCAGACCCTATATAGATAAAACGTCTCTCTCGAATCTTCCACAATTCACTGAATCTCGACCTCTACAACACAGATGGACAAAGAACTAGCTATATGTACAACCAATATATATAGAAGATACAGAACGATATAAGGTATTCCCAGGAAGAACACTGTAGTGCTTAGTTGTTGTTTTTTTTTAAATTAAATTCTATTTTATTATCAGGCACAACAGATATTACTGCGCGTGCATGCAATTCCCGGTGCCGGAGAGAATGGTCCGCACTCTGCAGTCATGCGGAGCGTGGGTCGTCGACGGGCTCTTGATTTCCAATCTAGGCCCAAACATTATTAAGCCCAATATATGATACCGTAGTACACTATTATGAACGACAGCGTATGGAGGATGCCATCCTCTCATCCTCCAACTTAAAACATCATCCATTTTTGTAGCTACTATTTCAGCCTTGCAATTTCTTGGTAGAATACGTTTCTTTGTTTGTTAAAAAGTTAACCACTCACTACAAATCAATTGTACACTCTAGGTCTGAGCCAAACAATGTTTACCGTTGCCTTTGATACTTAAGCTTAGTAAATACCGAACAGCTCCGATACCATTGATAAGAACCAAGCTCCTTCCCATACCTGGAAAAAGGGAGAACCAAGAAGGCCAGGTTCTTGAAAATTGTGTGTTTTACAGCTGCGAGGAGTGTAATTTTAACCTTCATGTGAATTGTGCATACTTACCTCGCACGGTTAAGCATGAAAGTCACATGGATACCCGTCACATGGATGCCCTCAGCCTCGCAGATTCCTCGCCAAATGGTGATCCAGATGCTGACGAGGTTTACTGTGATACTTGTGAGAAGAAAAGAGACCCAAAAGCGTGGATTTACCATTGCACAGAATGCTTCTTCATATCACATATAGAATGCGCTCTTGAAGAAAAGATGGCCAGCCCGTATACAGATGCTAATGAAGAAAAGGAGGATGAGAAAGAAGAAAATGAGTGTGAAAATGAAGAAAGTGAGAATGAAGTGGAGGATGACGAAGGAGAGGACGAATTTCCGTTGTTGGACGATAACGAGAGTGACTATATTGATACCCAGATAAGTTCTGCGATTTTCCGTTTAACGGAAAAGATTAACAGTCTGTCCAATGCAGAATAACTTTCTTTGGTTGGCTGTATGTACAAGATCGATGCTGCTAATCTTGTAAAAACCTTGTTTTAGGCAGCTTTGGTAGTTTTTTCATTGACAGGTAACTTGAGAATATATGTCTGGAAATGGTGGTACCTTGTTGTCTTTTTTTTGTGAATTAGTCGTTTTGTAAACATGATTGTAATGAATAATTAGTTACTCCTATCATTCTGTAATAAACACCAAAAAGATATATATGTTTTGTGTTCAAAGTCCAATAGGATCCACTCTAATACTTGGTTCAGTCAGATTTTTTTCTCAAGCATTCAAGTCGCTGGATATCAGAACTTGAAGAAGTGTTCTGTAACTTCTTGATATTTTATTTCTTGTTGAACATATTCTATATGATATTTTGTAACCATGTAGGTTCCACCTAACTGCCTTGGCCAGTTGTTCTAGCCTTTTAGAGAACTCTAAAGTCTTTGGTTTGACATTTCAAATAAACTAAATGCAGCCCTTAGTATTCCAACGATAAAAGGATTGAAGTCAACTTTATGTTTGGTCACTGAGGAAATAGAAAAAGACAAGGTCATAAGGACTTAGGATTTAACTAAGGTGGGCATGAACTTGTTGACAGGGTCACTGCAGGAAACTGTGTGTGATGTTTCTTGATTTCTTCAAAATACTTGTAAGGAATGCACTGATCAAATAATCAAGGCATCAGTGACCAAGGATGCCAAGGGCCTATTAGTAGCTGCTAGTATAATTGTTGTTATTTTAATAGTCGTTGGGTTTTAAGTCTTTACTTGTTTCTTTGTGGTGTTCCTAGTATTTTCCTAGTACTTGGAAACCCTTCCTTTTGCCTTATCTGAGGTCACGAAAGAGTGGGAGGGGTTGGTGGATGTTCACAGCTGCGGCAGTGTGTCCAATTGGGAAGCTCCTAGGGTCACTTCTGGCGTGGTGTTGCTATATCTCCAGAGTCCTTAACTAGTACCAAATTGTACTCTTGTATCTCAGGAAGGGGATCTTCTTGGATGGTGAGTTGGTCTGAACTTCAGGAGGTTGTTAGCAACCTGTTAACCTTGATTGTTTGTACTTTTGGATGTTATGTGGATGATCAATTTTATCGACTGGAACTTGGAACTGTTCTAATTACTTGTTGAACCCCATTGTTCCGGCATCAATCAGAGAATCAGAAGATCGAATCAAGTATTGAACGTTATCGCTGCCATCTTCACGACCTTCCAGGTAATTCATAGATGTAGAATTCCCAAAGTTTCCTTTCCTCTATATATAAATATACACATCATACATACATACATACATATATATATACACTGAGGTGTTTATTTTCATATTTTATTGTTGAATCAGTTTACTTTTGATGATGGAGGAAATATTGAAAGATGAAGAATCATTTGTAAAATTGTCAGAATCTATCAGATCGAAGCTTACAGAACTGTTTCCAATAACTTCAAAGTGGAGCATTTACAGGGTAAATGACAATCTTAGATCTGTAAACAACGATGCCTACAGCCCTCATATCATCTCCATAGGGCCTCTTCACCATGGAAAGGAAAACTTGGTAGTTATGGAAGAACAAAAGCTGAGGTACATGCAGTCCTTTCTTCAAAGAACAGAGGATCCAGAGAAAAGTTTGGAATATTGTGTGGAGACCATTCTAGGCTTCGGTGAAGAAGCCCGTGCCTGCTATTCGGGACCTATCACCGATTACAATGATGTTGAGCTTGGAGAAATGTTGTTGCTTGATGGTTGTTTTATAGTCGAATTATTTCTTAGGAACTCATATGATTCAGAAGAGAAACTTAATGATCCTATATTTACATCAGCTTGGATGATTCCAAGTCTGCAGCGCGACTTAGCGCTTCTTGAGAACCAAATTCCTTTCTTTGTTCTTGAATTTTTGTTTCAGGTCATAAGAAGGAAGAAACTTGATGATTACCTGATCACGCTTGTACTTCATTTCTTTAAGCCGATTTTGTGTATCAGTGAAGAAATGTTCATGAGAAAACGTTCACTGATCTCCACCAACAGCAGACATTTACTTGACGTAATACACTACAGCTTCCTCCCCCTAGACGACGATGATCTGAAGAAGAGACGGAGGAGGAATGGAGGATCCTGGGAACTCATACATTCCGCGACAGCTCTTAGGGAGGCTGGAATCAGATTCGAGAAGAAGAAAACAAACAATCTATTCGACTTCAAGTTCAGAAATGGTGTCTTCAAAATCCCACCGCTGCACGTCCACGTCTCAACAGATTCTCTATTCAGAAACATGATTGCTTTCGAACAATGTTGCCATGACCGATCATACATTGCCTCGTACTGCATCCTAATGGACCGACTCATCGATACTGCAAAAGATGTGGAGTTGCTTGAGCACCAGCAGATCATAGAAAATGGTTTAGGTGCCTGTGAAGATGTTGCTACACTCTTTAACAATATAAGCAAGCATGTGACGCTGAAAGAGTTCTATTTTGCTGGACTTTGTGATCAGGTTTATGAATACTATGACACTCCCTGGTACAGATACAAAGCAGCTTTGAGAAGAGATTATTTTACGAATCCATGGAGCATCATCTCATTCATTGCAGCCATTGTTCTTCTTTTTCTTACTGCATTGCAGTCAGCATATTCTGTATTTTCTTATTACCATCGATGATCAATTTTGACTTTTTTTCCGATGATAAAACCATAGATTACATGCAATAGCCCCAAACTACATGAATCAACTAAATCCTAGGTCGAAACCTAATGCGAAAATAATGTCAGACGCGCATCAAAGTGAATGTTAGAACTTGCGAGGCTGTGACCTCCTACGTATATGTGATAAGAGATTCAAACAACTAACTTAATCATACGATTGTTATCTCTTCTCAAAGCTGCTTTGTATTGACACTTGATGCACAAATCTGAAAAAGTAAAAAAGCTTGCAGTCTCAAAATAATAGTTTGGTCAAAGTCAACTAGGAAGCATTCTAGTCAAAGTCTTAATGCAAAAGCATTCAAAGTGTTTGCTTGACTATTTTTGCTTCTGAAACTTGGTTGTGAGATTTGCTATTTTGATCTTTATTGGAGTAATCCCATGAATTCAGATTTATGGTATTTTCAAATTATTAAATCACAAACTTTCTTTTTGAGAATAAAAAAAAGAAAGAACGCTTTCAAATGATTTCTTCGCAAGTTCGTATCAGTAATGTACTAATGGTTGTCTGCAATTGTTAATATTTAAAAAACAACCAGGGAATTCAACCTGTAGCGTTTGGATCATGTTGCCGTCCGAATCAACGACTCCCAATACGCATCCCATGAATCCAAACTCCTCCTTCTCCGGTTGGTCTCTCTGTTTGTCTCGTTATGCTCTGTCTGTGTCTCTGACTGCTATCTTTTTCTATTCTCTTTCAATAACTATCAAACTATAACTACAGCAAAGCCAGTCCTAATCTCAATTGAACAAAAAGATTGGCTCTTTCTTGTGTTAGTGTTCCTGGGTTTTGTTTGTTTTAGCATTTTTTGTTATTTGTTTGCAGTGATGAAAAGGTACAGGAATGGTGAAATCTGGGATTTTGAGCATGAAATGGCTGTGGCCAGTAATAGGCAAGTGATCCTAGGATTGGACGGCGGAACCACTAGCACTGTCTGTGTTTGTATGCCGATTTTTCCCTTCAAAGGACCCCTCCCCGACCCTCTTCCTGTACTGGCTCGTGCTACTGCCGGGTGCTCCAACCACAATAGTGTTGGCGGTAATCTCTGAGCTCCCCTTTTTCTTAACCTTTTTTCTTTACTCTTTCTTCTCAATTGTGTGGTTGATTGTAGATTGATTCACAATTTCTGTAATTTTTTTTTTAATTTCAAACTTACATAGTTTTTGGTGCATGGGATTGTGGAGAGTGAGTTAAACTTTTGGGGTTTGATGTTTTAGACTGATGAATGCAACAGTGGTGAGGTCCATACTTATTTTGATTGTCACAACTCACAAGTGTGCTTCATATGACATTGCTTACATAGTCACTCCAAGCTGTGGGTTTCTGCTGGTTGTTTTCTTTTGATTTTCAATTCCTGGTTTTTGGATTGATTTACGTCGGGTATTGGATTTTTTTGTTTGCTTGGGATATACTG